>NW_022109767.1:14992152-14996330 GCF_000313985.2 Echinops telfairi
GATTTTTCTCAAAATAAAATCTTAGAACCCAGGAAATCATAATACCAAGAACTATTTTGTTAGGGCTCATTCATTTCTTCACAAAATAAATATGCATTTAGGGAATAAATAAACTCAAAAATAAATGTACGCATATAGAATAAATAAATATTTGCAAAGCATTATGCTGGATACTAGAGATAACAAAGATTGAGAGGAAGGAATAAATATAGTTCCTATAGGAAATATACAACTTAGTTCTCACACTATTTTCATAATGTCCACCCACAATATGGCCAAGCAACAAAAATCTGCAGATAAAAACTGTAGAAATGCTGTTTGTTTATTTCATCTTGATACTTTGGCAAAAGTAGACCTTTTCACTACCTAATACAAAGTCAACTTAACGAAAAACATCCACTCTCATTTATCAATAGTTTTCAAAGTCAGCGGTTAAAAACTACTTTTTGTTCTATAGCAGCGGTTCT
The DNA here is from genome assembly GCF_000313985.2 of Echinops telfairi. NCBI lineage: Eukaryota > Metazoa > Chordata > Mammalia > Afrosoricida > Tenrecidae > Echinops > Echinops telfairi. The sequence goes on from NW_022109767.1 coordinate 14,992,620, forward strand.
CAACCTGTGGGTTGCAACACCTTTGAGGTCGAATGACCCTTTCACTGGAGTCGCCCGATTCATAACAGTAGCAAAATTACAGTTATGAACTAGCAACAAAAATCATTTTATGGTTGGGGAGTCACCACCGCAAGAGGAACTGTGTGAAAGGGTCGGGGCATCAGGAAGGTTCCATAGTAAAGAGTTAGTCTCTGAAACTCACATGGACAACTGTACCCAGTCCTTGTCGGCATCGAGTTGATGGAAGAGATTTTGAGTTTATGAAAAACTTGGCAACTACTTAAAATATGATAAAATATATTTAACACTATTCAACGATTCTGCAATAATTTCAGGGATTGTAGCAACACCAAGGAAAAACAAATACCATCTATATTATATTAAAGGTATTAAATTGTCTATGGAAAAAAACTATAATTACTGCTTAGACCTCTTAATGTTTACAGTTCTTAAACTAATAATTTTCCTTGGCCGTTTCTGAATTTAAACATCATTGAGCGTTAAGAGAAATGAACTTCTTAAAACCTCAATTCCTTTCTCAGTCATTTAAAAATGCCAGCCTTCAAGGTTTGCAGTGCAACAAAAATCTGAATTAAAAGTTAGTGTGATTTAAGCGGTAAAGAAATCAGAGTAATGCAGTTCCGAGAGAAAAAACAAACAAACAAGCAAAAACTATTTTAAAAATGTATATCCACTGCCAACTGCCAGCTTTAGGAAGACTTTCTCGTTTACAGACTTTTTTATTTTTTTAAAATCATTTTTTTGGGGGCTCGTACAGCTCTTATCACAATCCAGCCATCCATCCATTGTGTCAAGCACATGTGTACATCGTTGCCATCATCATTCTCAAAACATATTCTTTCTACTTGAGCCCTTGGTAGCAGCTCTTCATTTTTCCCCTCCCTCCCCGCCCCCCATACAGACTCTTTTAAAAGTTAGCTTTAGTCTACTACCAAGCTCTGGCATGCCCTTTGACATCAATATTGAAAGGTGAGCATTGGTCAGGCTGTGTGGGGAGAGCTGCTGATGGTGACTGTTGTTCTAGTTCTTGCACTTTGGTGGAGGAAAATACAATGTCATATCGAAAGATTCCTCTCTGTCTTGTGTTTATCAACTACCGCTTTCTCATTTGAACTATTCTTGGGTATTGTTTCCTAATGACCACAAGAGAAAGGATTTATAATCATTACAATTTTTGCTCCTAAATAATTTCCTTAAAAATATCCAGTAGATTTTAGTTGGAGATCTCTAGAGATTTCATGTGGAGATTAAACTTAGAACAAGCTAGAGTAAAATCAAGGCATAGATTTTATCTCAGTGTTGGGAAAAAATGAATAGTGCATTTACACTTTCTAAATCTTAGATTCTAAGGAATCATCATTTAAAAAATCTGTTATCCAAGTCCAATCCCACTATTGTCTGTGGCAAGCTAAAGGACCGTTGTTTGAACAGATGTCCTGCACGCTATGTCAATATTTGGATTGATCTTATGGCTATGGATCTCGATTCCTTTGCGAGCATCCTGACAGCGGGTGGTGTGAAGTGCGGTGTAGTGGATAAACACGCATGCTTTCGAGCTCAAGTTTCGGATTGCTTTGCTCAGCACCAACACTCATGCACTGGATCACTTTTGAAAACCTAACCCTACATTGCTGGACTTTGGTCATCTCATTAATAAAAGCAAATAGTCACCCCATAGTGTTGTAAAGATGAATATTTTGATATTGAGCTAAGTATGAACCTTTAAAAAGAGTAATTAGTTATTATGGCTACTGCTATTCATGCATGCAATCCACTTTCCTATTAGGAGTCAGAAAAGTCACACAGTGTTCCGAAGTTAGGTAACATGGACAAGATATCAAAGTTGGTAAAATGAGAGGTATTAATGTAATCCAAGGGGAAGTAATCTTTCTTTTACTATCAAATTAGTTTAGCAAAGACATTATTTTTGTATGCTTTTTAGCTTTATACGTAGAACCATTACCTAGACAACAGCAAAGAATAGCATCAAGGTGAATTATTATTACAAATATCTAACTAGAAACATCATCTGTCATATTTCACTCAGAATCAATGTGAAGCCTTTGTTTTATAGTAAAAAGAAAGTGTAGCAATTGGGAGAAGCTATTTGGTGAGCCTTTTAGAGATAAGTCTCGGTGTTTTTGTGAGTTACACATTTAGCTGCTTATCCCAAAGTCACCTGCTCAATCTATCAACAAAAGAGGAGTCTATCTGCCGCCAGAGATATTGAAAGTCTCAGAAACTCAAATATGGCAGGTCTACTTTGTTTTATAGGTGGTGCTATGATAAGATATCAACTTGATGGCACTGGATTTGATTTGATTTTTCATATATATATTAATTTAATCATGTCAAATATTTCATGGTCTATGTTTTATATAATATTAAGTAAGAATACTGAAGCAGACAAAATCAAATGACGTGCCCACACAAATATTGCTCATATGTATTAGAGTTTGGTTCAAAATCCAGTCCCTTTTAATTCTAAATAACATCATCTGTTCAGTAAACTATAGGTTTCTTTATAGTTATAAAGTCGTTTAATAGTGCCCAGTTTCAATATCATACTTACTGCAAGGCTTATATTTTGATTTTTCCTTAGCTTTCTACTGCAATGGTTTCTGTCTGTTTTGGGGTCCGCCAAAAGTTGCTCATTATTAGTTTAAAAAAATGATCATTATACACACAGTTTAGACGTTCAAATCTTTCAACGTTTCTTTACTTATTAAGTCATGTTATTTGCTGAAAATATTGTATTCCGTGTCTAAGCCATGATTGTAAAAGTGGTGTTGGCTCTGTAGAGCAGCGTGTTATGTGGCTCTTCTCACCAGAGTTTCTGTAACGCCTCCCATGGGACCTTTACCCGTATGGCTCTGAGTCAGAGAAGATGGAGAAGGTCCTGGGGGGATGTAGTTGTGAGTACTTGTTGACAGGATTCATCGTGATTGCATCATGCTGCATATACAGTGAGCGCTCTCAGAAGCTAGCCTGGGGATTTCATTACCATCAAGAGACAGGAGTGGAATTCATCCTCTGGATCCCGAGATCCCTACACAGTAAACCTCCTTGATCCAGAGGAGTGGGAGAGTGCCGCAGTAGCAACAGAACCAGGAGACCGAACATGAGACAGAGTGCTGGACTTCTCAGTCCACAGAGCAGATGCAGTTGCGTGTGTTTGGGGAGGAAGCCGGCTGTGGAGTCGGGTGTCTCTGGGTCCACCATTGGAAAAGCTGGGTTTTCTGACCCACAGAGCTGGACCTGAGTGCTTTCCTGTTGAGCGAGTGCAGGAGCAGTGAATGATTTCATGTGGCTCTGCTATCCCAAGTATCTAACCCACCAAACAACGTTGACGGCTTGGGTCTGCTAAGAAGTAGGGGAAGATGCCCATAGGAGTCTCTCTAGGCATAGTGAATAAGATTGGTGAAGCTGGGTTTGCTGACTCACGAAGTGGAGCTGAGCGCCTTTGTTGGAGTGTAGTGCCTGTGGATTCTTACTGCAGGAAATTGGGCTTGCTGACCATGGATTGGAATTGAGTATTTGGGGGATGAGGCATTCTGAAGTGGGGTACTTCTGGGCACTTAATTCAGGGAACTGGGTTTGCTGACCCACAGAGCTTGAGCTAAATTCCTTTGATTTGAGGTCCACAGCAGAGAGAGTCTCCCTCTCTGAGCATTTGTGAGCAAACCTAAA
>NW_022109767.1:14997410-14999257 GCF_000313985.2 Echinops telfairi
GGATACCATAGAAACCTGGCCCATTGCTAAAACTCTAATACATAGAAAGAGAACACTGTCAGAGAGTGCCAGAATATAAGTCCGTAAGGTCTTACGACACTCAAAATATAACTTAAGAAGGACTGTTTTCTCAAGGTAGAGTGAACCATATGATGTGGAGGGAATAAAACGTCCTGGAGCTTGCATTTAGAATTTTATGAGACCAATGAATTCCTCATCAAACATATCTTTCCACAACCTAGAAGGTGACTGGACATTTAGACATCTCCATGAAAGGACACAGAATAATCAAATGGACTGAAACTGTGGGAAGAGACGCTGGAGAATATCAATATTAGCAGCTAAAACCAAGCCTGGAACTGACTCAGTTGCTCATATGTAAGTTCAGGTTGAAGTTAAAGAAATTGAAAACAAATCCACCAGACCCACAACAGGACCTTGAAAATATCCCACATAAATTTCCAGCACATCTCAAGATCAGGTTTGATGTAGAAATCCTTAATGAGAGAAGACTTAATGCGCTTTGGCATGATTCAAGAACATCAGACATGAAGAAACCGGAAGGTCATAAAAGTCAAGAAAGAAAGAAAAATGTGTGCTTATTAGAAGAGACTCTGAATCGTGCTTTGAGGATAGAGTAGCTGAAGCATATGGAATAAAGGAAGTCTAAGAGCTGATCGAAAAGCTAAAGATACCTCTGGAAGACCAATGGAATGGAATGTGAACAGCCCTAGAGTTAGAAAACCAAGAGGAAGAACCTCCTCAATATGTCTTAAGCTGAAAGAACACAAGCAGAAATGCAAGTGTGGCGTTGTGAGCCCCCAATGAATGATGCAGTAAGCATCAGAGAAGACGGAAGGAATGCACAGAGGCTGTAGCAAACAGAACTAGTAAACATCCAGTCATTTTAAGATGTGACATATGAGAAACAACCAATGGTCCCGAAGGAAGAAACCAGAGCTGCATTGAAAACATTAACTAAAAACAAAGGCCCAAGTATTGATAAAATGCTCATTTAAATGTTTCAACAAGCATGGGATGCACTCACTAGTCTATGAGAAAAAATTTGGAAGACAGCTAGTTGGCACACTGACTGAACGAGTTTTATATTTGGATCCATTGAAAGAAAGATGACTCTAAAGAACGCTGAAATAGAACAATATCTTTGATATCACACGCAAGTAAATTTTACTGAACAACAACAACTTTCTCAGAGAGCTACCAGAGGCTCCAACCAGACTCAGCAGAGGATGTGGCACAAGGGAGGTCATTGCTGATGTCAGGTGGATCTTGGCTGAAATGAGTGCATTGCAGAAAGTATGCACAGGCATGTTACTGTGTGGATCACAAGAAACTATGAATAGCTTTAAGAACAATGGGAATTCCTGAGCACTTAATTGTGCTCATCGGGCAACTGCGCATGGATCAAGAGGCAGTGTGTGAACAGGCCAAGGGAATACTGCATGGTTTAAAATCAGGAAAGGTGTATCATCGAATCATACTTACACAATCTAAATGCTGAGTAAACCATCAGAGAGACTAGATTATATGAAGAAGAATTTGGCACCAGAATTGGATGGATGGATGGATGGATGGATTAAGATAAGAATTGTATGAGCCCCCAGTAAAATGACTTTAAAAAAAGCAAAACAACATATAACCAATGAGGCCTCTGTGTGGGCATGGCCTTCTCCTGAGAATTCTGGAAGTCTGATATTTTCCTCCTTGGAGACGGGAGACACTTCTCAGTCTCTCTGCTCACTCTCTGGGAGACATCGCAGCTGACAAGACACATGGAACTACACTAGTGTGCTGAGCTGGAGAAGACACACAGACCTATCCTGATG
>NW_022109767.1:14999932-15003707 GCF_000313985.2 Echinops telfairi
AGTCAAACATGAACAAATGTGCGATGGCACAGGACCAAGCAGTGTTTCCGAGCAATGTGCATGGAGTTGCTATAAATCAGAGCAGATTCAGGGTCACCTAGTAAGAAAAGCAACCCTTGCATCTGAGCATCGATAGAGAAATGTTCTTGTCTATTATAGCCTGTGATTGTTTTAGGGGCCAAGCAGCCCTTTCCAACTGAAAGGAGCCCCAGCACAAGAGAAGGGGACACTGCCCCACAGCAGCCTCATCCATGTGCCTGAATCAATTGTTACAACCATTGCACCAATCTGTTTCACTGGGCATCTTCCTCTTTTTCATAGACTCTCTACTTTACCAAACATGATATTTCTCTATAGCAGTGCTTCTCAACCTTCCTAATGCCGTGGCCCTGTAATACAGTTCCTCATGTTGTGGTGACCCCCCAACCATAAAATTGTTTTTGTTGCAACTTCACAACTGTCCTTGTTCTACTTTTATGAATCAGTCGACCCCTGTGAAAGGATCGTTCGACCCCCAAAGGGTCGTGACCCACAGGTTCAGAACCACTGTTGTATAGGAACTGGACTCTCCTGGCATCATATCCAAATATTTGAGATGAAGAGTTGTCATCTTTGCTTCTGTGGGGCATTCCATCAGTCCTTCTTCCAACGCAGATTTTATTGTTTTGCTGGTAGTCCTTGTAAAAGTAATATAATGTCATTATCATAATTCAAAAGTATGACTTCTTCTTTGGTCTTCAAAATTCATTGTCTAGTTTTTGCATTCATGTGAAATGATTGGAAATAATACGGCTTGGGACAGGCACACACTTGTTTTCATAATTGCGTCTATGATTTTTCACACAGTAAATAGGTCTAAAGGGTTGAACTAAAATTTCCAAATGGCAGCACAAGAAGAGAAGGTAAAGCATGCCAATGAAATGCACACAAACCTGGAGCTAGAAGGCCATCAAGGGGAACATCTTCAGAAAATGTTGTAACCTGGAATTGCATTCTTGAAATACTTCAGGGACAAAATCTTGAATGCTTCAGGAAGCATCAGCAGACATTGGAAGGCATTCAGAGTCGCTGCACCAAAATGACTGATGAATCTTCAACCATTTCAAGAGGTAAGATATGATCGAGAACCAGTGGCACTGAAAGAAGCAATTTAAGCTGCCTGGAAGGCATTAGTGAGAAATGGGTTCAGAAATTGACACAATATCAATTGAAACTTGCCAACAATATGGTGAAGCACTCACTTCTCTGTGCAAAAAGTATGGAAGACCACGGTCTGGCCACCCTACTGGGAACAATCCATATCAGTACCAATTCCATGGACAAGTAATACAATGCAGGGCAGACAAATATAAATCATAAATATATAATTCAAACAATATAATTAAGAACATATTCAAGTAAAATTTTGTTAATGATAATTCAACACGTTTACAAAAGTGCACCAACATGGAGCTGCCAGAAGTTGAAGACAGATTCAGAAGAGAGTGTGGAATGAGAGATATCATTGCTACTCTGTTTCCCTGAAAGTAAGACATCCCCCGAAAATAAGACCTACTTACAGTTTTGCCTCTCACTGAAATATAAGGCATCCCCCAAAAATAAGACCCCCCAAAGCTACCATAACTGTGGACTCTGGACTGTAGCAGTGGGCGCCGCCATGCAGCTCACTGTTGGCCGCAGCGCAGCCAGAGCAGACAGGAAGTGTGAGGTCTCCTTTAATAAAACAATAAACAATAAATGTGTACTGTATTCTTGTTCATGGAAAAATAAGACATGCCCTGAAAGTAAGACCTAGCGCATCTTTGGGAGCAAAAATTAATATAAGACACTGTCTTATTTCGGGGAAACGGGGTGATATGTGAAGAATCTTGAGTGGAAGCAGAGAATGCCAGGAATACTTTCCCTATATTTTATTGACTACGCATAGGCATTCAACCATGTGGATTGTCACAAACTATGGATCACATTGAGAAGAATCGGAATCCCAGAACACTTCATTGTGCTCATGGAGAACCTGTGAAACCTGAACATGTGCCAAGAGGCAAGCATTTAAACAGAACAATGGAACCCCGAGTGGTTTAAAATCAGGAAAGTGTATGTTCTGTTCTTGCAGCATACTTATTCAGTCCGTGTGTTTAGCAAATAATCAGAAAAGCTTGACTGTATTAGGAAGAATAGGGCATTAGAATTGGAGGAAGACTTACTATCCACGTGGAATATGCAGATGACACAACCTTGCTTGCTGAAAGTGAGGACCTCAAGTAATTGTTGATGAAAATTAAGAGCCACAACTTTCATGATGTGTTGCAACTCAATGTAAAGGAAACCAAAGTCCTGGGCCAATATACATAATGCAAAATCGAAAAAGAAGTTTGGAGTTGTCAAAGATTTTATTTTGCCAGGGAAACAGTAATCAAAGAATTGAAAGACCTATTGCACTGGGAAGACCTGCCACAAAAGACCTCCCTCCTTAAAATGTTGAAGAGCGAAGATGTCATTGGAGGATTAACGTGCTCCTGACGCAGTACATGGTATTTCCAGAGCCTCAAAGGATGCATGCGAAATTTGGACATTGAATAAGAAACATCAAATAAGTATGTCTTGGAAAACGTGCAGCCAGTACGCGCTGACAACTGAGGATGGCAAAACGTTGACTTAGGTCTTCAAGCTTTCTATTGGACCAATCCCTGTAAAACGACATCATTCTGGTAAACTCTAAAGTCACCGGAAAACAATGAAGACTGAGACACGGAGTGACAGCGTGGCTGCAATAGTGAGCTCAGACATGACAGCACTTGCGAAGACAGACTAGGACGAAGCAATGTGTCGTCCTGCTGTACTTGAGTGCAGGTCACTCAGAATTTAAATGGACCAAATGGCGCCTAACAACAACAACAAAAAGTTCTTTTGCAGGAGGCTTGCCCACTGTCATGCACCTTTGATTTCTGGACTCCAGCTTCCGTGATCAATGAGTGTGGAGCCAATTAAGTGAATTCTTTTTCCCCAAACCATCTGTGTTCAACTCGCAGGTCTAGCATTTCTTAAACCTACCTTCTTAACGAATTACTTATCTTCTCTGTGCCCTAGTTTCCTCAAATGGCATATGGGAGCAATAATAGTACCAAACTGGTTAGGTGATTTTAGGAATACGTAGGTTAGTAAGGAACTCTGGTGGCGTCGTGGGTGGTTACATGTTGGGCTGCGGTCCACATGGTCTGCACGTTGAAACCAGCAGCCGCTGCCCAAGAGAAAGACTGGGCGTTCTATTCCCATGAACAGTTTCATTCCTGGAGACCCAGGACAGTCACGGTGCGTCAGTGTTGATTTTATGGCAGTGAGCTTGTTTGGGTTTGCTATCGAAGTTAGTAGATGCTTTGGTTTGATCTGTAGGTAAGTAGATGCCAGGCATGTATAGTCAGATTTACACATGGAGATATGTGAGGTATGGCCTTGACTGTGATAATGAGTGCATGCATGACATAATGCAGCATACTTTTATTTATGGAATTGGGTGTAATAGACATATCCATCGAAGGTGAAAATGAAACAAATCTCAAATACATATACTCACTGTATTTCCAAAACATGCTTTTGCACTTTTAAATTCAACTATTATATTCCTGTAGTTTCAGAATTGAATCATGTGCAACAGAAAAATATTTTAAAATACCATATCGATAATTTATCGCCTGCTTTGCTACTTAGGAGAAACACATTTCTTATTTATGACAGTGTTGCAGTCATAGAAAATCTATTTGAAATCTTTAGAAAACAG
>NW_022109767.1:15003807-15008161 GCF_000313985.2 Echinops telfairi
CATGCTAGCGTAGTAAAGACTGGAGCTAAAACTGATTAAAACCAAATTAACATAATCAAACTATCCTAGGGAAATGAAGTGCCACTTTGAATGCCATTAAGTAGTTCCCAGAATGTTATAACACCCCATTTATAATAACGGGATGATGTGTATGGACATTTGAAAAATTTGAGTGAAGCATAATGCTTACTGTGCATCTTCAATATGCTTTTTGTATTGTGACCTTGCTGAATAGACAGTATGAAGTCTTTGCCCCCAAATAGCAGCCAACAAGCAGAGTGAGGATTCAGAAATTTCAAATTATCTGGAATAAATACATTAGAGTGAAGGCTTATTTGATTGATGATGTCTTTTATGCTTCTGCTTGGACTTAGTACAGAAATTAATGGTGAGTCACTTAAAGGTTTTATGCCATAAAGGATCTTGAATATATTTGTTTATAAAATTATTACTTTAAAAGTATTATGGAAGTTAAAGTTGGCCAGATTAAAAGTAAAATATTAAAAGACAGATAGTTAGAAAATTAATGCAAGAATCATATCAGTGATAAAGAAGTCCTAAAGTAAATTACCTAATAGCTATAGGACTAGAGAAGAAATACTGTAGATATTAAGAAGGAAGAATGGGTGAAGGTTATGTAAGATAAAGTGCGTATCTTCTCACCCAACAGACATGTTGATAAAATTAGAATAAAACAATTCCAGTTACAAATAAAATTTTAAATGTTCAAAGATAAAAGGAATGCAAACGGTCCTAAAGTAAATATTTATGATACTGCAGAACAAGCACATAAGGGCAAAAAGAGCATAGAACATCCAAACCTGTACCTGGAAACAATAAGACAAAAAGCGTGACAAAAATTCATTTATAAATCAATTGTAAGAATAATGCAAAAACAAGAAAGTATGATACACAAAGTAAGGCACACATCTAAAAATTTCAATCAAAATAAATATAAATAGACTAATGTTACCACTTTAAATATATCAGATGATAAATGATTTATATACAATATAGATAATTGTTCTACTAATTTATGTGAAATGCATATAAGGTGATAGGAAATAGCAAATAAAATTATAAGAGAATGTGATGTTTTGATAGGGACATTCAAAATGTTTAATAGAAAAGAGCATTTACTTGCATTTACCATTTAAAATACAGGGGGAGACCACCACAAGGTTGGATATATAGCCTACCCCACCCCCTTTGGGGATAAATAACAGAAATGTGGTGAAAGTAGACAGCAGACAGTGTAAGATAAGAAATAATGACAATAGATAATTGATAAAGGGATCACGTGGGTGGGAGGTTGTAGGGGAAGGGGAAAAAAGAGGAGCTTATACCAAGGACTCAAGTAGAAAATGTTTTGGAAATGATGATGGCATCATATGTACAAATATGCTTGATGCAATTGATGTATGGAATGTTATAAGAACTAGAAGAGCCCCCAATACAATAATTAAAAAATAAAATATGAATCTTGGTGGATGACGAAAATAGCATTAAGGATGAATCAGAAAGAATAACTTTAACTTCATTGTCGTGATAAAAATACATTCATATTGATTAAAAGCATAGGGATACTCACACTATAGAAATACTATATAATAATTAGCATAACATAAATATTAAAAATAATCATCAAACTTTAAATAAAATATATTGCATGTTTCTAGAGGGTTGTGGTATAGAAAGTTTTATTAAACAAGATGTAAACATGAATCCCTTACATAGTAGTTCATATATTCTATTATATTTAACTAAGAAATTTTGTTCAATCCAAATTTAAGACATTATGAAAGAAAATAAATGAAAGAAAAACACCTACTATAAACAAAGCAAGCTATATAAATGATACTTCACAGCCCAGTAATTATAAAAAGAATCATGTTTTGAAAGATGCTCCATACCTTGACAGATTAAAACTTCCTCAATAGAAACCTGATGTTCGCAAGTATTAAATTCACCCTGAGAATGTGAAGAAGAGGTCAATAAAGACATTACTACCACATCTTGGTAAGGTTGTATGACAGATTGAATTTTAAATAACTATGACAAATGTATAAACTGATAAAGTCCTTTTTAAAAAAGAATGTGATATGTATTTTTGTATTTGAAAATGAGTAGAAACTCTACAACAGTACTTTCACTCCTACTTATAGATCCTAATTCTTATACATATGTACTATCCCACTGGCATCGAGTTGATTGAAACGCAACGTGACCCTAGGGCGGTCTTCTAAGATTGGAAACTTTTAGAGGAGCAGACGGCCTCTTTGCAGTCAGCAGCCCAATGGTTACCCAATGCGCCGTTAACAATCCACAATGCACCTACATATTCATCTAGAAACGTGTGAAAAATGTTCACAACAGAAACGTTCACTGTTCTGCTCTCAAAAATTGAGTAAAAGAGTTACATGGATTTTTTTTATATTTTACAATTAGTTTAGATATAAAAGACATGTCACCAAGGAATATTTGAGGTAACTATGTGTTGACTTCAGTCCAAAATAGAATACATAAAATTATAACAGTACATTGAGAAAAAAAATATGTAGTTATGACATCTATTTTCAGAGAAAGAAAGAATGAAAACTATAACACTCAGGATGACTATTTTGCTTGGTTTAGGGGCTTGGTGTAAGTTGAGGGAAGGCAGTAGAAAGTGTATCTATCAAGTATTACTATGAATATTTGGGGTCATAGTTCATAGAAGGATCCTTAGAGCACAGTGGATGAAGCATCGGGCTGCTCACTGTAAGGTCATCAATCCAATCCCAACTGCAAAACAATGAAAAGATGAGGCAGTCTGTTTCTACAAAGAGAGCCTCAGGAACCCAATGGACTAGATTCTATACGCTGGGACCTGATCAACATCAGTGGGTTTGTTTTCCTTTGGGCAGTTTAGAAAAAATGATGATAAGGCAAAAAACATTCCTACTCAGACTCCCGTTTATATATGAATGAGCAATCTGAAAGAAAATGTGCTTAAACCTGTTTCTGCTTAGTTGATGGCTACGGACTCGTTATCTCAGCGGTTCACGTGTACTAATCCCAGTAAGGTTCCTTTTAAAAGAGGGTCAATAAATGGTGACTTCTGGGGCATCTTGACCAGGTAGTTGAACTGAAGTCAGGGAAGTCTTTTGAGATGGCGATGACAACTTCCTGGAGTCGGAGTGAGGATTCCAAATGGATAATGCTAACGGATTTTCTCCAGATTCCCAGATGATAACAAGCCAGGTTATACAATTTTAAAAACAAAAATCAGATTCAAAATTGGACATAAAATGAGGCATATCATTGCTGATATCAGGTGGATCCTGGTTGAAAGCTAAACAAGAAGAATATCTTATTGAGTGTGCACAGACATTCAACTGTAGACCAAGACCTTCGAACCAGACAAGGGAATAATACGTGTCTGAATTCAGGAAAGGTGTATATCAAGGATCTATGCATTCAGTCACACTTCTTCAAACTGTGTGCTGAACAAGTATTCAGAGAACTGAAATACATGAAGCAGATCACTGTGTCAGGATTGGAAGAAGGCCGATTGTCAGTGTTGCTGTTGTTGGCTGCCATTGTGTCAATTCCCACTGTCGTGCCCCTATGCACAATGTGGGGGACCAGCCTCCTCACAACCGAATGGGTCCAAGGAGCAGTGGTGTACTGAGGGGTAAATTGAAGGGGCAGCAGGCAAGATAAAGCATGAAAAGGCTCGCCTGTTTTCATGACGACGGAAACAAAATGAGCGTGTACTGTCTTTGCTCATAGACTTCTATAGTCTCGGGCAAGCAAGCCGCTGTCAGCTCATAGGTAACAGGAAGGGGTTGTGTCAAAAGCACACTTGTAACATGAGGGGGCGAGCGATGGGTATACACGCAATAGGAAAGGAAGGCACTAGAAGCATACATGGGACAGAAGGTGTTTATCTAGCAAGATGGTTGGGCTCTAGAGTCAAGGTGGCAGCGTAACATAGTTGTCTCTGAGCTGGCTTGACCCTCAATGTCTTTGAGCTCCTCTCCTGGGATCAATCTATGATCCTTATCAGAAGGGAGTGGTCCTACTTAGGGTGGGACAGACAACACAGACTGATTGCTTTTGATGGCAGACAACCTTCAGTCAAATCGCCTTCAAGCAGTTGCCCTTCAGGCATATATAGTAGCAGCCATGTGCTTGCAGGTCACACCTTAAAATTGGCATTATTATGGGGGACATCACGAGGAATCACTGTTACTTAGGGAGACGTGAGTAGGACACATCTCCAAATCACGATCATGAAGGGTCCCTCCATGGGAGCCCTGGCCTCCCAGACTCCTTAACGTATGAATGTCGAGAGTTTGTCCACATAGAC
>NW_022109767.1:15008842-15010262 GCF_000313985.2 Echinops telfairi
GTGGAAGCAAATAATACAATATGAATATTTAAGTCATCAAGGGTTTAATTTCCTTGGATCCATATACATGTAGGGCCAGTGAATTATTTAATGTGGCTCCTTGAGCCAGAGTCTCTGTAACTCTTACCAAAACCCCTTTTCCTCTGTGGATCTGGGTAAGATGGTGGGGGAAAACAAAAATAAGCTTCACTTGTGAGTTATTGTTAACAGGACTCTTTGAATTGCCATCCGCTGTGTATAAAATGGAGTCCAGACATAGTGGTGATACTCTGGGCTGCTATTCGCCTGACCAGCAGTTTGAAACCACCAGCTGCTCCATGGGAGAAAGGCAGGGCTTTCTCCTCCGTTAAACAGTTGCAGTCTCAGAAATGCACGGAGCAATTCTATGAGTCAGCATTAACTGGATGGCAGGGAGTTTGGTTGCTGGTTGGTTTAGGTATAAAATGAGTCCTGTAAGAAGCAAGAGAAGAAGATCTCACTACCAACAAGAGCCAAGAGTAGTGTGTGTCCTCTGGACCCTGAGGTCCCTGTGCAATGAACTCCTTGATCCAGAAGGCTGCTGTGCCATTAGAGGAGTAACAGCAGTGTGAGGACCAGAGCATGGAGCAGAATGGTGGTTTTCCCAGCTCAGAGAACATGGAAGGTGGATGGCGGAGTGGATGCTTCTGGGCACTTAATTGGGAGAGCTGGGCTTGCTGACCCATGGAGTGTGAGCTGAGGGCCTTTGGGCTGAGACTTACAATGCAGTGGCATACCATCAGGCATTTATGAGCAGTCCTGAACGAACTTGGTAACGTGATTGAACAGTTATATCCTAAGCATCTCACCTGCAATATAAATGGTTACTTTCCTTAATAAACCTTTTTACCCTATCAATTATGAATTCTGTATCTCCATTGCATCAAATATTGGAAACCACATGAAAAAGTAGAGATGAAAAAGTTTGAAAGAGAACATAGTGCTCCAACCCCTGGAAGCAAGGCATGGGAAAGCAAGTGCTGTATTGGTTGAGGAGATCAGCTGCAAGATCTCTTCCAATTTTTAGGAAGCACAGCCGGCACTGTGAAGAACAAGGTCTGTTCCATGGAAACCCTGGTGTTTGAATGACCCCATTAGAATATGCAAGCTATACAACGAATAACACTAAAGAATAGTTAATGCTGTTGAATCATGGTACTGGAGAATAGTATTCAATATTCCATGGATTTCAAGGAGGGAAAAGATGGATTGGAAGTAATATGGCCAGGATGCTCCTTAGAAACATGGGTAGTGAGAGTCTCACTTACTTGGACATGTTATCAGGAGTGACAGAGCCCTGCAGATGGACATTTTTGATCAAGTAAAGAGTCAGCAAATGATGGAAGGGGCTATATGAAGCGATCAGCACAGTGGCTGCAACAGTGGCCTCAAACATAGGAAC
>NW_022109767.1:15011773-15012988 GCF_000313985.2 Echinops telfairi
TATCAAGGGCCTATGCTCATGGCCCTTGAGTTGATTCTAATGCATTGCAGCTTTAGAGGACAGGTAGAACTACCCCTATGAATTTCTGAGGCTATAATTATTTATGGAAGTAGTAAGCCTTATCCATTTCCTGATTCTTGGTAACACCAGGAATAACAAATAGGCCCCAAATGTGCCCATCTAAGCCTTTTTCTGTTCCACCTATATTTACCGCTATTATGTGTGTTCTCATACTTTAAACAACCTCTCAAATTATTTTGCTGAAAAACAAAACTAGCCCTCAAGACTATTGAAAATACCTGTCAGAAACTGTAGCTTAAGGTTTAAAATTATTGAAAGAAAGCATGTGTACTTTGAGAGATAGTGTGTGTGCTGAGGATACATGATGAAAAATTTATATATTGCTATTCTTATGAAACTTCAAATAGTAAATAAAGTTCAAGTAATGAGTAAGAATTTACTTGAAAGTATAATAACTTTTGGTTCTAAATACTGCATCACTGCTTTGGAAACACTTCACATTTTCAAATGCTCCTTTTTTTTTCTCTTAGTGTTTATAAAATCAACTTCAGGGGGCTCCCACTTTGTGTGTTCTAAGCTTCTGACTAGCCTGTTAGTCTTTCCTGACCCTTGCTAAGTAACTGATACACTGAGGAGCTTATCTACACTAAGTAGAAGACTATCAAATGTACCCTGCTTTACAATTGTTTTTAACAAAATCATTCGACTGAAACTAACCTCCTTTAAACAAGAGTTACTGCAATAGAAGGAAAAGGTCTGATCCACTTTCTTTCTACATTTTTATTAGCATTTAATTCACGTATCAGGAAAGTCAACAGTTCAATCGTATTTAAAAGACTAATACAATCATCACCAGAATCAATTTTAGAATATTTCTTGTGCTCATTGCCATTAATTACCCATTTAACCCCAACCTCCCCTGCTACATTCCTCAAAAGCCCACGAATCCAGTTACTATCTCTTTGGGTTTATCTAGTCTGGATTTCATACACATAAAAACAACACAAAAACAAAAGCAAAGTATAACAGAGGAAAACCTCAGTCAAAAATAAACAATTACAGTCTCAGAAACCCCGGGGTTCACAATGAGTCAGCAGTGAGTTTGGAGATATTATTAATAACACTTGTACTAATTTATTACTAAGACATCAGTGACAGAGACAGTGCATGCAAATTCTCAATGTTATCAATATT
>NW_022109767.1:15013688-15014663 GCF_000313985.2 Echinops telfairi
GTGGTTTTGCAGACACTAAAATCGCTAGCTTTGACTTTCAATTTGATTATTTCTTTTGTCACTGAGTTCTTTGCTATTATGAAAACACATTATCTTTCTTTCCCAAGAACAGAATAATGCAAATTGTCTTAAACTGAAGCACAGAGTTTACCTTTTGAGATGAAGAAGGGCTTCTCGATGGGCTGCTAAACACGAGCACTGCTGAACAACAGAAGTTTCTGCGCTGTCTTTGAACAATATTCTCTCTCATTTCTCTGAAAGCAATTGTTGCCTACTCTGTCTTGAAAGAGAATGAGACTTCAAACAATGTTTTTAGCCCTTTGCTTCTTTAAAATTGTAGATGCTGCCAAGGCCAAATTATCAAAATGGAACACACTTAAAAGTTTAGCCCTTTTTTCCCTGAAAACTATATTGTAATAAAATAACTTTTGATATGACTACTGTTTGATGTGCAATTTACATTTTCACCATACTTTTGTAATGCATCTTATATCATATTTGCCATTCACAAGATACATTGAATTTCAATGCACTTTTTAAGGCAGAAACATGGATCCATTATAAGTAATACACCTTATTGGAAATATTATGGAACGTATAAAAGCAATTATAGCTATTTTTGAGATATTACGTCAAATAATTATTTCTACTAACTATGATTCGTATAGGGGATATACTAAATCTATAATGCTCTGTTCCTCCATGAAGTTGTATGTTAGTTTGGAGATTAGAGTTGCAAAATGAAATTTAGTAATGAAATATAAATCATGTTATATCCAAGAGTGCTCTAAATAGAGAGCTAAATGAACACTGGAACAGTAAGAAAAGACCCCCAGGCAGATGAGGTGTAAGCTTACATGCATAAGTTCAGAAATCACAATGAATTAAGAGAAGAAAAATCTAAATGTTCAAACAAAAAAAACTGCATACTTTTTCTCAAAACTGTTTCAACCGTCTTTGAATGTAAAAGTGTAG
>NW_022109767.1:15015500-15016870 GCF_000313985.2 Echinops telfairi
TTTTAAGAACATAGTTTAACTAGTTCTATTAATCTTCAGTAACATGTACTTTGCGTTACAGTTGGGGAAAAAATGTTCTATGTCTCACGTACTCTGAGCTGCCATACCTAAGGGAATTATTTTTCCATGGTTTAAAGCAAGTTCCTGTGCAAGTATATTATGAAGTTTATGCAACATTTAGTTTTCTAGAAGTCAATAAAAGCTGGATTATCCAGAATTTAAGATTCCTGCCGAAGAGCAATTAAGCATGAGTAGAGCACATTTAAAGAAATTATTTTAACATTTTCTGAAGTACTGGCAACTGCTTTTTAAATAATCAAAGATCATTGAAAAATATTCTATCTACTCTTAACATTGAGTTTATATTATATTTCATTTCTTTTAAAATGATATGGATATGATGTTTTCTCTAAAAATAAATAATTGTGTAATTATATAGTGTAATTTAGCTAAATGCTGGGCTTTTATAAAGTTCCATTTTGTGGAAACAAAATTGTGTGAGCATCTCTGTGTGAGCGATTGTCACAGACACACTTGCTTGGAGGAAATTGTAAAACCTCAATTCAGAATCTGAAGTGTTTGTGCACAGTAAAAAACACCCATAGGAAACCCACTGGCAGCAATCATTTCTGATTCACAGTGACCCTGTACAGCCTTTCTGAGGCTGATAGCCTCCTCTTTCTCCCAAGGAGCAGCTGGTGCGTTTGGTTTAGAGCTGCGCATGTTTGCAGGTTGTATCAAAAGCTTTCATGATAACACCAATATGACTCCAGTATTCCTGAGTAGCCGACTGTCATTGAGCTAATGCTAAATCCTAATGACCCTGCAGGACAGAAGAGAACTGCCCCCGTTCACTAGACTGTGATTCTTATAGGAACACATCACCTTACCTTTTTTTTCCCATGGAGTGGCTGGTAGGTTTAAATCACTGACTTTCAGATTAGCAGCTCAGGACCTAATTCAATAAGCCACCAGGGTACCTAATTTTGCCCAATAATGAGCATAAAATAATGTGGGAAACAGAAAGATTTCTCCCAAGTTATTTCCCCCCAAATGTATGCCAAACCTAGCTGCTTGCTGCACTTGGAGGTTAACAGAAGTAGGTCAGGGGTTATTCTCCCTAAGGATTATCAGCCATCCAGAGCAAGCAGACACCTCTGTTTTGTCCCGTAATAAGTAGGGCCCCCTCTCTTCTGATAAGGATAGTAGTAAATTGTTTTCTTGAAGGAGTGCCCAGGGAGGTCAAGCCCACTCAAGGGTGACCAAGGTTAGGCCACCATCATGAGTCTAGGGTCCGCCTTTCTTGCCACATGTATGCCTCTAGGTCCACCCCTTCCTGTCATGCGTACACCCCTAACTCATCCCTTCCT
>NW_022109767.1:15020527-15023434 GCF_000313985.2 Echinops telfairi
CTCATTCTTCTTAAGTAAAACTCACATCCAGCAATTGTTTTACAGTGAGTTATTAAAAAGGCTGTGAGAATAGCATTGACAAATGTCTTCCCTGGAATCTACATCCAGTATTTTAGCCTCAAAGCATCAGAGCTTTGAAATGTGTCTGTGAATACCGTATTAAGTTTTATTTGGCATGATCTGATAGGTGGGGTTTTTTTTGGCTATGTGAATGCCGAGAAACATTTTACATAGAAATTAATTGTGATTGCTTCTATACTTTAAGCCATTTTGTTTCTTATGAAAGGTCTCATAGGAACACTCTACTTTTAGACAGTGGGGGGAACTAAAATGCTAACATTTTGCCAGTCCAGATTTTTTAAAAAAAGTAAAAAATGTAAAATTTTGGTTTTGTGGTTTTATAAAGGTATCATGAAAGCTGGTTGTACACATTTTATGATAGCTCCATATAATGGAGATATAATCTGGAGTAGTTCTTGCAGGTTTTTAAGTAAATTCAATTAGAGGCTTGCCTAGTTGTGTGCAAGAAGAGATAATGAAACACAGGAGGTAGAAAGGAAAGGAACTCCAGTATCTCCCAGTTAACAACTTGTCATCACAAGCAAGTGTTTACTGAGATAACAACCCTGTTCTAGAACTAGATCTCACTTAATGCAGCTCGTCACCATGCTCTCCCCACCTTAACAAGGTCTAAAAAAGGAGACTTAAAGAAGTTTGTGGAAAAGTGGAAAGTTTGTGGAAAATATAATTTAGTTTTTCCATAAGCTTATTAAAGCTCCTTCTTATAACTGTCATGTTAATCTTTTAGTTTCAAGCATTCCTTTAATTGAAATAAAATTCAAATGTATTGCTTTATGTATTATGAAATTTTCAAAAAAACAATAGCTTATAAAGTTGATGACATTTATTTTAGAACACTGATAGAATAGCAAGGTCATTGGCACTGGAAGATTTGGAAGAGTGAAGTTAAGTAAAAATAAAGAGGAGATATCAAGAAAGATTTATATGCTTTAAAGGATCAAAAATATAGGTTAACGAGCAAAGAAACTGAGTGACCGTAAATTGACAAAGCCCTAAATGATAACTTTCAAAAGTAAACCTTTTTAATGATCATCACTTAGTGGTTAGAAACGTTGACGATCATGTCATGTTTTCCTTTTAGCTCGGCTACTTACTTTCTTCAACTAGCTTCAATTCTCTGTCTCAATTGTTTTATCTGAAGGAGCCAATAATAATAGTATCTGGAATATTAATGATGCTTATATACTTTAGAATATGTAAAGTACTTGAAAAGAAGTGTGTGGAGCAAACTATGTATGTTTCAGCTATAATTATTTTTTTCAATCCAATTTTTCTATGTTTGCAGAGAATGATAATGAATTTCAAGAAGGAGTATTTTCTTGGATTAGTAGAATAATTAATTTGACATACTTTGATAATCTAATGACTTGTATGTGTATCGCGGTCAACTCTTACATTTGGTTAGTACTTAGAGTTGAATGGTGGGTGAGGAAAAAAGATAAGCATATACATATTGTTGAACATTTTGAAAAAGTACCAACTATATAATTTAAAATTGATCAAGTATAAAAGAGAATTAATTTGTGCGATTGCTTGAAATTAGAGAAACAAGTTGATAAAATGTTCATTATTTGTTATTTCATTGGGGTTATTCATATAACTAACATGAGATTTGCTAAATCCTAGGAGGTTTGCTCTAGAGTGAAGTAAAATTGTCATTTTTCAACCACTGTGGTATTGGATGCGTTTCTCCTGAGAGTATACATAATACTGTGCTTACAGATATAATAGTAAATTGAATTGACCACAAAATCAATATCATATATTTTATTTTGTGATTTGGGTCATATATTACAAAGAACATCCCTGTATATGTTTATATTACAAATGTGTGAATTACGGAAATTTTCTGGAATGAAATGGTAAGAACATTATTTTGAATATAGTGGGGAAAGCTGTAGTCATACATGATGAAATAATAAGTATTTTAACTGATTCTGCTTCTATAATTTAAGGACATAATGCTTAAATTGAATATTAACTGTAATTCAAATGCCACACCCCCTTTATATTACTCCTTGTTATTTACAAATCAAGTACACTGTTGCAGAAAACAATGAGGACCTGACTGGGGTTGGAAAAAAGATAAGAGTGTAGGTTTATGTTTGATACCCTATAAATCACAAATTAAAATGTGACTTAGCTAGATTTTTACCTGGCTACGTTTTTCTTGTACTTTGCCTTTCCTGCACCCTTGATTTAGTGCCCTAGTTTATTTTCTCAACTTCATTTCCTGGATTTTCCCTGGCGCGCTACATGACATGTAATGTAATACAAACGGGTCTATTTGGAATCTCCCATCTGAATGTGTGGCATTCCTGCATGGAAAAAAAATGAGCTGAAAAGTAAGTGATTTAAACCAGAAGGTCTGATGATAAGCTTCCAAATCACAACTTTAGAAAGCTATGAAGCACAGTTTTACTCTGCAACACATGGGTTCTCCTTGTGCTGTTTTTGTTCTGTTACATAACAACTATCCTCTTCAAACTTTTGGCAGTTACATAATTTCCTGTCAACTTGTGAAAGGGTGGAGTCTAGCCTGTCGATCAGGTAGATGACCTCATTTGGAGGTACAATACAGATAAATAGCTCACTGGAGGCCAGATACACAGATTCGTTGCTTCATCTTCCTGGTGACACACCCTAGAGCTGCCTCCTAGTTCTTTCCTCTATTTCCTTTGACTTTCCTCTTGTCCCACTATCATGCTCAGCCTTCATTTGGGTTTCAGTAATTTCTCTGTTACATTGCCCTTGCTGAATTCCTACCAGACCTCTCACACCCTCCTTGCCACTGATTTTGGATCACTTGTTGCTCCCTTGTCCCTG
>NW_022109767.1:15023618-15027210 GCF_000313985.2 Echinops telfairi
ACTTTAAAATTTTTTTGTTTTAAAATGGCTGCTGTTTCTGTTAAAAAGGAGAAATATGTTTGTATTATTTAGTTTTATGTCTTTGGATGCATGATATTTTCTCAATCATATTCAGAAAGAAGTGATACTGTTAATACGATCACTCACTCTGTCAGTAACTCTGTCTGTCAGTGACAGTAAACAAATCTGGGATTTCCTGACGGCTGTCCTGCAGAGGTGTGAAGCCTCACTTGTGTAGTGTTCGATCTTAGCTCCAGTGTCAAAATCTCAAACACGAGCATGGACTTTATTCCTGGTCTTTGGGTGTCCCTCCTTCTTCCCCCAATGTGTCTCCTTTGTCAGTCGAATCTCAG
Organism: Echinops telfairi; assembly: GCF_000313985.2. Lineage (NCBI taxonomy): Eukaryota > Metazoa > Chordata > Mammalia > Afrosoricida > Tenrecidae > Echinops > Echinops telfairi. The sequence continues at coordinate 15,023,972 of NW_022109767.1, forward strand.
TGTTCTCTTCCGATATTTTATATAGTGCAATCCTTACTTCCAGAGGCTTGGTGGGCCAGGATGTGCTCCACTCTCTCTTCCTCCCCATTCATTTGCTTCCATGTGCTCTGATCAGACATGTCCCTCCCCACCCCGAGCTGCAGCTTCAGTGCTGTCCTCTTAAGTAAATACTTCTGAGGGGAGGGGCAGTTGTCCACCTAGCTGGGATTGGGACAGAGCCTCAGGCCCCTCCACTGGCTCTCCTCTCCATGCCAACACGCTGCATTCACATCCCAGAACACGATTAAAGTCTGGTCCCTCTTTCCCTGTGGAGATATGAACAATACCCTCCCCTTGGGTGGGTTAGTGCCCTATTCCCCTGCTACACATTTCTTTTTTTTTTTTCCCTCTCCTCCCCATCCTTTTTTGTTGGCTATCATATGTACCCCTGGATTTGGTCTGGCCCCTGCCATACTACCTGGCTCTCACCTCTGGAGTGTTTGTGTACAGTAGCTTTTTCCCTGTGCCCCTTTTGCATTTCTTTCTTTTTTACAAACTTACCTCAGCAGACTCATGTACTTGTCCTTTTGTGTTTGGCTTACTTCACTTAGTATAATTTCCTCCAGTTCTTCCCATGCAGGAATATGCTTTGTGCGTTCATCACTGATAGTACTCCATTGTATGCATGTACCAAAGTTTTTTAATCCATTTGTCTGTTGATGGAAATTTGGGTTGTTTCCATCTCCTTGTAATTGTGAACTGTGCCGCGATGAACATTGGAGCACAGGTGTCTGGACATGGTTTGTTTCTTGCCTCTTCTAGGTTTATGCCCAGTAGGAGGATTGTTGGGTGTTATGGTAGCTCAATTTCCATCTGTTTTGGAAATCGCCAAATCGATTTCCATAGTGGCTGTACATACTTACAGGTCCACCAGCAGTGGATGAGAGTTCCTATCTCCCCAGAGCCCGTCCAACACTTGATGCTTTCTGATTTTTTCAATTGGGCTATCATTGAGGGTGTTAGGTGGTATCTCATAATTGTTTTAATTTGCATTTCTCTTATGGCTACTGATCAGGAACATTTTCTCATATGTTTATTGGCCATTTGGATTTCAGACTCTGAAACTTCTGTTTGGGTCCTTTCCTCACCTCCTCAGTGAGTAATTCGTTTCTCTCTTATTGTAAGCTTTCAAGGAATTGTAGATTTTAGTAATAAGACCATTGTCTGATGTGTCATTGCTAAAGATGTTTTCCCTCTCTTATTACTCTCTTGGTGACTTCTTTCCATATACACAGGTGACTTATCTTCAGTAGATCCCACTGGCCTATTTGTGACTCCTTTGTTTGTGTCCTTCCCTATTTCCAATAGCCTATATATTCCCTGTGCAAAGGTTCTCAGGTTTGTCCCAATTGTCTCATTAATGGCCCTAATTGTTTGCGGTTTTATCTCAAGGTCTGTGATCCACCTTGAGTTAATTCTTGTGCATGGAGTAAAGTAGAATCACTGACAGGGAAGCTGGGCTTATTGTCCTATCTAGACTGTTGGTGCCCTACTAGATCAGATACTTTTAAACATTTTTATTTCCACCCCCGCCCCTGACCAGCTAGAATAGAATTAAATTAAATTGTCTCTCTGGCTCTGGGCTCTAGCTCTGTGCTGTGTGTGAAGCTTACATTTGCTTCAGTTGGTCTTTGTCATACAAAAAGCCTCCAGGCCCTGTAGCTAAATCCTGGCATTCCTTAGCATGGACTTCTTATGCTGATCTATGTTAAGGGAGCCACTCTATGTGCTCCTTGAAGCTAAGCAACAAGACTGGGGTTTGAGTTTTTACAAATAATATATCTTTCACTCTTTTTTATATTATGCTTGTGAGGTGCTCTGATTTGGGGGCTGTTACAATGACCCCCAGAGGGTGATATCCAGCTTATCAGGGGGGTTGTTCCCTTCTCGGCCAATTAGAACTGAATTCACCCCCTGGACTCTAACTATCCACCTATTTTCTCCCACACCAAGATCTGCCTCAGGTAAAATTCTGCTTTTTCTTTCTACTCCAAATTATGGCTACCAATCACCCTGACTCCCAAGGCTATGAACTCAAGACAGCTAACACCGCAGAGAGCTCTGGTGTGGGGCTCTCCTAGTGTCTGGGGTTATGTCCCCGTTAGGGCTTCAGCCTGGAGAAATGGCTACTCCCTGCAAGAGCAGGAGGAGCTTTTAGGCTGGAGCCTGTGAGCCCAGCTCTCTGAACCTAGACTGATTTAGTGTGTTCTTGGTTCGTTTTGTGAGTGGAAATCACACACACACAAAAGGTTCAGGAGAGACCCTAGTACCCTAATTCTAATTCCAGGATTCCACCTCCTAGTGTTCTTCACCTTACCTCCCAATTTTCTGGTCTGGCAGCAGGAGCTCAGGATGGGTGAGTGTTAGTTGCCATTTTCCCGGACCACCCTTATACGATTACTCTTTATATGAAACCCGTTGTTACATACAAATGAGTATCTAAGTTTGTTTCGCTAGTCAACCCAGACTAACACAAACTATTAGAAACTGTTTATAGAATTCTTGTCTTCCCTATACATGTCCTGGATTGGATTCCTGGAGAGTGAATCACATATCTACTACTGTCAGTATCTGGAGATTGGCGTGCTCTTATTATGCTGAATGAGTTTAGGTGACACTTCCAGACTAGAGGAGAGTAGGACTGAAGACCTGGCAAAATATTTCTGAAAGACAGTCAAAGAAAACTTTATGGTTTGCATCGGGTCTGATCCACAAGGAGTTATGGAGATTGCAAAGGCCCAGACAATGTTTCTTTCCATTTACCCTGGCCAACAAGAGGAGAGTTAACAGTATTGCATATAATAACATCAACACATGACCAAGGTTTTTCACACTCATTCCTGCATGGTTAATATCTTTAGCACTTATAGTAGGGGGATTCTTCACTTCTGACTTTTGTCATATTTTTTACCTTCAGAACACAATGATATTCCCATATCTCATTTTATCAATTCTACTCTTTCATGCTTTACTGAAGTATTTCTGGCTTTCCAAAGAGTTGGGAAGCAGAGTGTGATATCAATCAAGAAAACAAAATTATAGGAATAGAACAGATAATCATTGCCGTGCTTGCAATTTCAATAACATTTGGAATTTTTAATTTGTACTTTAAAATTTTTTTGTTTTAAAATGGCTGCTGTTTCTGTTAAAAAGGAGAAATATGTTTGTATTATTTAGTTTTATGTCTTTGGATGCATGAT
>NW_022109767.1:15028981-15030496 GCF_000313985.2 Echinops telfairi
CCGCCCTTATTTTCCCATTCCCTCAGGGAACCATTACTCCCATTCCTTTTTCTGCGGGATTATCTACACTGGCTTTCATGAATCAAAAGATCTGAATTTTTCCAATGATCATACACAAATACCAATGTTAATGAGGTAGAACTGAAACCATAATACTAAGGGGAGGAAATGTTAAAGAACTAGAGGATAGTTATGTGTTTCACCAGTGCTGTATGTGATTCTGGATATATCATCCCTTCTTTTTGGCCCTTCTGTGAGGGACTGTCCAATCATCTTACAGGTGGGTTTTGGGTCTTCCCTACAGCCATTCTCTTTCACATAGATTTGGTTGTTTATTTTCGCAACCTATTTTTGTTGACATTTCACGACCACACAGGCTGATGTGCGGGGAAAGCAACAAAGCCCACATAAAAGAACCACACCGGCCTGTGTAAACATGTTCTTTTTCACATGGTAACATTAAGGAAAACTCACCATAGACAGATACATGAAAATCACGAGATAAATTCATGAATGGAATATTAAGAAAAAATACCATTTAAGAAACCCCACAAAATCACTACCTTTGAGTCAATGCTGATGGTAGGATTGCCATTTCGGGATCCGGGGTTGGTGGATCTACACAGGAATAGAAAGCCCTGGTCAAAGTGCTAGCCTTGGGAAGAGCTGCCCTGCAGAGGTAATGGAAGAGGGCTGTTCACCTGAGTGGCCTAAGCTTCAAAAAGGGACACTTCTACCCCCTCTTCTTTCTTCCCTTTCTTCTTTCAGTCATTTTTTTCTTCTGTTCTGTTCTTTTGTTCCCCCGATGCATTTAAGGGTATTAGATAGATCCATCTGAAAGCCACTAATATGCTCTTGGAAATTTCATGAACCAAAACTTCAATGACAGACAAAATTTTGAATTATTATTTTTTTTCCAGGAACCACCATTTTCATTCCACATCCCTTCAACGTTATTGTGGTGTCGCATGCTCTTATTATTGGGAGTAGTTTATTGATCTTTGTATACTTAACAGGAAAACATGTGTAAACCTACTCTACATACTATCTCATGTTCTTTCTTTTTTAGCTTTTAATAAATCATTTTATTGGAAGCTCTTACAGCTCTTATAACAATCCATACATCAATTGTATCAAGTATGTTTGTACATATGTTGCCATTATCATTTCCAAAACATTTTCTTTCTATTTTAACCCTTGGTATCAACTCCTCTTTTTTGCCCTCCTTCCCCTCCTCCCACCCTCTTGAACCCTTGATAATTTATACATTATTTTACACCATCCACTGTATCCCTCCACTCACATTTCTGTTGTTTGTCCCTCTGGGGGAAGGCGTTTTGTACACCGATCATTGCAATTGGGTCCCCCTTTCTTTCCCTTCTCCCCAACCGCCACCCTCCCCTCATGGTATCATGACTCTCATTATTGCTCCTGAGGGTTTTATCTATTCTGGAGTCTGTGTGTCCAGAGCTCTTATCTGTACCAGTGTACATGCTCTGATCTTGCCGGATTTGT
>NW_022109767.1:15030707-15034823 GCF_000313985.2 Echinops telfairi
TCGGCACCTCAGGATCACACGGTTGGTGTGCTTCTTCCATGTGGGCTTTGTTGCTTCCCTGCTAGATGGCCACTTGTTTAACTTAGAAATAATTAGAATGTTCCAGTAGAGAGCTATTCATTGATTTATAGCTCTTCTTGCACTGATGTAGTAATAGTATGATGGGCATTGTGTGTGTGTGTAATATTTCAATTGCTATCAACACATACACAGATTTAATCAAAGTGTCTAAGTGCAGGTACTATGCTCCCACTTCATATATAACATGGGTTTATTCATCCAAGCCAATTTAAATATGTGTCTGAGATCACTGGATGCATGTAAACACGTCCTCTCAGTAATAAGCATGCCTTCGTTTCTTTAGGCTCCTTAAAAAAAACCAATCCTATCAAAATCTGTGCTTCTGAGGAGATCTGCTTACACAGATGCATTTATGACAAAGAAGAGATGGTGACTGGGGGAACTTCGAAAGGGCAACATTAATATATTTTTCTCAGAAGACACAAGACAATCAGAGATGCTTGTTATAAAGAAGTGTTGAGACAACAGGAAATGAATTGCTTAGAAGGGTCAGGAAAGTTGTACCAATGGCTCCTTCTCTCACAGAATATGCTCCTTTGGGGAGGGAGCAAGGCCTTGGGGGTAGGGTTTCATTGGGAAAACCATACTCCATCAGTCCCACCCTTCAGGGTCATTCTTGCTCCGTCAGACATTTGTTCCCCAAACCTCAAAGAACACTAAGAAGGAGCAAAATTGTAATCCCTTGAGGATGCTGAGATTGTCATTTTTACTACAGTGTGCATCAGAGTGCCAGGTCTCGGGGAGCGTGAGATTGCGAGAGATGGATTATTATCTTCAGAAGCGTACAGAACAAAGGAAAGATGTTTTCATAAATAATAGTTTCACATTGTGATACCGTTTTGCAAATATATTTTTGATTTTTTTCAAGAATTAAAGGTCTATGATTTTATTGCAATACCTTTAACTTGCCTTATACCAAAGGTTTAAACTACTTTCCAGGAAGGTTTTTGTTTGTTTGTTTTTTAAAGAACAGCAGGTTCTGTGAAGGGAAAATGGTGAAGAACATATGTTTCAAGGAGCTGAGCACAGAATTGAAATTACTGATCAGAGAGAAGAATTTCTAGTCAGGACAGTGTTTCGCTTGGGAATGAAAGGAACGGAGATTGGACCAGACTGAGCACTATGAAGAGACTTGGTTTCATAGACAGACAAATGTCATACTTAGATAAGAGGTGAAATCCAATTTGTCCAAATAGCCTCTTAAAAGAGATTGTACAAGTGTTTGTTGCATTATATTCAGTGTTTTGAGGTGGATTAAGTGGGTTTCACCACTGGCTTCCCTCGGAGGGATGGAAACCTTGAAATTGTTAGCAGAACACCTCAGGCTTAAATAGTGCCATGATGCCAAAGGCTTGGAAAATTTGCTCTTGAACTGTTAGGTCTCTCTGGAGCTAGATATACCTCGGTCCTTGGCTCCGCGCGAGAAAGAATTCATGCCGTGGCCTGGTTCGTGATCCAAGTGAGTTTTATGAGTATTAGAAGCAGTTTCAGGTTTACACGGCACCCATAGGACTCCTCCCGAACATGCAGCCTGCCTGGAAGCTGCTCGCAGAGTCATGCAAAAGTGTCCCAGGGTTCTCCCAAAGTTCTCCCAAGGTTCTGCTGGTCGACTCCGGGCTCCTGCCTTTTCAATGATTTCGCAGGGAGGGTCTCTTGTTTTGTGATGGTTGCACCGGGTGCAGTTGCCTTAGCAGCTTCCTGCTTCAGCTTTCAAGATTGACTTCCTACAAGACATCCCCAAGGAGAAGCTACATGGACCTACCCCGATGCAGCCCTGGGTGCTGGAGCAGCCATGTGGAGACCCCTGCTGGTGCTGAGATGCTTGTTCGTTCACTGACTCAGCTTTCCTCCTGCAGTCGGCATCATTGCCTCTGTTTTGTGAGGTGGAGGACTTTGTGGACTGGTGTTGGGTTAATGGGTTAATGTTGGACTTGTGGGCTTGGGCAGCATTGGGGTGGGATGTTTTCGTGATGCACATTTTCTTTACATAAAACTCTCTCTTATATATGAGTTGCTGTGGATTTGTTTCTAGTCAATGTATTTATTTTATTTCTTTATGACTAAGCACAAATAAATAATGGCTTTTATTGGAAGAGAAGGAAAGTACATGTGACTTCCAGGGAATGCCATGGAGACTAATCTTACATAACAATGACAAGGCTGATAAGGTGCAGAAATCAGGTGTTCGCTTTAGAATGGCATTAGAATGGCAATGGAAGACCCCATTGGCTGAATTGAATTCACCTGGCCTAGGTGGGCCAATCCAGGTTCAGCGCCCACCCATGCCTACCCAGCGGGAAACCTGAACCTCTGAGCATGTGCAGTGCGCCACTCCTTTGTTTCCGTAGCTTGGCCCTCTGGGCATGCGTTAGCAGACTTCCCAGCCCTACACTAGCCTACCTAACAGAACCTTCTCCAAATTTGATGAACTAGTCAGTTCTAGAAATTAAGTAAGCATTGCCATTCCCTTGTGATACTGAATTTAAAGAACAGCTGTAGTGAATATACTGATTTAGATTTTTCTTCATTTGCATTCTGTCATTTTAATAAGCCAATTCACATTAGGAATGCATATTAGAATAAAATATTTCCCTAATGTGCACACATGCCAACTCTTTATTAAAATAATAAAAAGAAGTACTTGTTTACAGAGCTTAGATTATTGTTACATATATTTGACTTAATATGTCATTTATTCAATGAGTACCATATGTGAAAACAGTTGCAAAATTAAATGAAAAGTAAGAATAAATAAGTGTAGATAGTTTTAAATTAATAATAGTGTATGACAATATTTTACAACATGTATACATATCAATTGCTTTTCTTTATGAATTATTAGAACTGCTATGTAAGTCATTTAATAATAACTCATCAGTTTGAGTTAATAAAGCAAACTGCAATTTAAAAGATTTTAAAAGTGTTCTAGAGTCTAGTCAATGTATTTATTTTATTTCTTTACGACTAAGCCCAAATAAATAATGGCTTTTATTGGACGAGAAGGAAAGTACATGTGACTTCCAGGGAATGCCATGGAGACTAATCTTACACAACAATGACAAGGCTGATAAGCCTATCAGCTATACAAAATATAGCTGCAGAAATCAGGGTTCACTTTAGAATGGCATTGCCAATTTCAGTTGATTCATCCCATCTACACTGGGAAATTCTTTGCAAGTACTAGATATTTCAGAATAACAATTGCAGAAACAATTAGCACTTAGAGAAGAGAAGACCTCTCAAGCTGATAGTTTGGATATAGCTTTGGGCTATAATTAAAGGAGAAACAACTTTTATTGTATCTGAACGCATTTAGGTTCCTTTCAGATACTCCTGTTTGCTTTGTTAAATTCTGTTCAGAATGTTTGCATGATAACTGAATTATTAAAATTTCATTTGTTAAGATTGTATGTGTATTTGTAGAATTGTTACTTCATAATTTCAAGGCAGATTTCACCAGCTGCTAAGAGATAGATGAGGCTGTCTATTCCCATCAAAATTTAATCTTTGAAACCCTATGTAGGTTTGCTATGAGTCTAATCTATTTTGGGGGTAAGTGTTCTTAATACTTTGCAATATAAAACACATGAGGGTAGGGGTGTCCTTCTTCACGAGGTATCAGCAATGGCTATTGAAGGAATTCCATGTATGGCAACTCCCCGTGTTTCAGAACAGAACTGTTCCATACCCCTTTCATGGCTGCACGGCTTCTAGAAGAAGAGTGCATGCCTGGCTTCCCATAGGTCTCCTGTAAGATCAAGCTACCAACCTGTAGATAGTAAGCAAGCACTTAACAATTTTTACATTCCAGAATATTAAAACGGTGAAAAAGCCCAGGAATCTGGCTTGAAGCGATGAGGATCCCATACTTAAAATTCTGAACCAGCACCAAACACCAAAAATAAGTTCAGAGGATGATTACCCGCCTGCCCCCACCCTACCCCCCCAAAAAACCAACAAACTTTATTATTCTTGTGAAAGAGTATATTAGCCATTGTCTTAATTACTGATCAGAGAGAAGAATTTCTAGTCAGG
>NW_022109767.1:15034923-15041620 GCF_000313985.2 Echinops telfairi
GGAAGGAAGGAAGGAAGGAAGGAAGGAAGGAAGGAAGGAAGGAAGGAAGGAAGGAAGGAAGGAAGGAAGGATGGATAGATAGATAATTTGCTTAGATAGATAGATAGATAGATAGATAGATAGATAGATAGATAGATAGAAAATTTGCTTCAAAGAAAAAACACAATCACGGAGGCTATTGAGTCCCAAATTCAGTATGGCTGGAGACTTTTGTTGCTCACAGAATTGTGGGGGAAGAGGCTAGAAAATTATCTATGGAAATGAAGGTTAGCATATAAGCATAATAAAGGGTCAAGAAAGAGAGAGAGAAGAACAAAGAATAACCTTTGCCAGAAAACTCCATTTTGCGCTTTCCAAGGATCTCCTCTTGTGCTAATAGGCTCATCACATCATGGAATCTTACTGCCTTACGTAGCATGATGAGAAGTTCCCATCCAGTGTCTACCGTACTACTGACAGCCATCACTTCCTCCAGTTGGAACAGAGCAGTTGACATATTACCATGTGTACCAGGTTAGAAAAAAGTTTCTGTTGAGTCAATTCTGACTCATGCTGATACTACAAAACACCTTGGGCAGTGTAAAATTTCCACTGCTCGAATCTGTATAGACGCTGACTGCCACTACTTTCTCTAGCAGAGCAACTGGTAGATCCAAAACGCCAACTTTTGGGTTAATAGCCAAATGACTAATCACTCCCTCATCAGGGTTCTTTATGTACTGGAGAAGAAAATCTACTCCTAAATTCTATTAGGCATTCACAGTTAGGATAGTTACACTTCCATAGCTTTAAGGCTGTTAACTAAGGCTCCTTTGGGAAAAAGTTGCATCTATTTTTTATTCTAAATATCCTGCACATAAATAAATAAATAAATAACCCCCCTTTTACATAACCAATGTTTATATTTCATCAGGTGCCCTGGTGCTTTACTCATTGGGCTACAATCTGCAAGGACAGCAGTTCAAAACCACTAGCCACTCTATAGGAGAAGGAGGGGGCTTTCTACTCTCAGAAAGAGTTAACAGTGGAAACTTGGAAATGCACGGGGGCAATTCTACCATGTCCTATAGGGCACCTGTGTGTATTGTCAGCATTAACTCTACAGTAGTGATTTTTTTTGGTTGATATTTCACCATGTCGTGATTTCTATATGAAGAACTTGATACCATTTCTCCTCTTTGTTACTCAGCATGACATCATAAACCGGGAGGACTTTTTCTTATGGTGCAAGCACCTTCAAACTTTAGTTATTTCATGAAGATTTTCCAGGTGGAAGTGTCTTCCTTATTAGAGGCAGCCTGAGAAGAATGGGAATTTCAGAACACTTAATTAGGCTCATTTGCAACCTATCCATGGATCAAGAAGCAGTTGTGCAAATAGAACAAGGGAATGCTAAATCATTTAAATCATGATAGGTGCGTGTGTCAAGGTTTTATCCTCTCACAGCACTTACTCAATATGTATGCTGAGCATATAATTAGAGAAGCTGAATTATATGAACACAAATGTGGATTCAGGAGTGGAGAAAGGCTTATTAACAATCTTCAACATATAGATGACACAACTTTGCTGAAAGTGAGGAGGACTTGAAGTACTTGCTGATGAAAATCAAGAATTTCGGTCTTTATGGATTATAACCTGATGTAAAGAAAACCCCAATCCTTACAACTGGACCAATACTTACCAGCTTAATAGAGAAAAAACTGAAGGAGTCAAAGATTTCATCTTGCTTGGATCCTCAATCAATGCTTATGGAAGCAGTAGTCAAGAGATAAACAGTCACTGCCCTGGATCATTCTGTGGCATAAGACCTTTATAACGTGTTGAAAAGCGAGGATAGTACTTTGAGGACTAATGTGTACCTGACCCAAGCAATGGTATTTTCAATGGTCTCATATGTAGGTGAAAGTTGACTATTGAATAAGGAAGATTGAAAACGAATCTGTGCATGTGAACTGTGGTGCTGGAGAAGAATATTGGAAAACAAACCTTCCTTGGAAGAAGTACGCCAGAGCTCTCCTTAGAGACCAGGAATGTGAGCTGCATCGCACACACTTCTGACATGCCATCAGAAGAGACTAGCCCCTTGAGAAGGACTTGGTAAAGTAGCAGGACACCAAAAGAGAGGGAAAACCTTAACATGACGCGCTGACACAGTGACAGAAAAAGTGGGTTCTAACATAAGAACGAATGTCAGGAGGGTGCAGGACGGGCCGGTGCTTTATTCGTTTGGACATAGGGTGGCTGTGAATTGGAAAGAGCTAGATGACACTTACCAACCAGCTGTGTCAGAACTCACAGTCAGGAAATTCTGAAGAAAATAAAGACAGTTATTAAGAAACACATTTTAAGTGGATCCTCTCATTGTCTACACATGTGATAAGCACACATATGTATTTGAAATATTAAAGAGTAAGAATAAATTGCCAATCAGCATGCTTGTTATTGGCTTGCATAGATGAGCAGGGATTCTTTGTAGAAGATTCACCAGTAAGAACAATGACTTTTGTTTCATATTCAATAAAACTAGCTGAATTCAGCATGACTAGCTTAGTTGTATCATCATGTTCAAATCAATATCAAGTTTATTCTTCCAATATCTAGTCCTGTGCAAGAATCCTCATTCAGGGAAGAAGAAAACATTCTCCCATATTTTCTTTTGGTCTCATATATGGTATTAATTTGAGCAAAGTTGAATATTGAAACAGGAATAAATGCAATATAGAACATCCTGAACCATTTTCTTCCAGTTTTCTGTTCAATGTCCACATACTTCAAAATACGTTTGAGATTAAAAGTCACTGAACATATTGTTACAATGCCTGCCCAGATCTTGGACTCATGGCATTCTGAAAATGATCGCATTACTAGCATTGCAGATCTTTAGGGAAAGAATGGTAAGGTAAGATCAAGCACGGCGGCCCCACCCCCTGCCCCTGGAAAAGTCGTTTCAAACGCTCTAACACACAGCAGATGGAGAATGACCGAGAGCTCTGTCGCTTTCTAAATCAAAAGCAGTATTTGTTTTCCCATTAGGCTTATAGGAAAGAAGACTTCAGTCATTAGACAGTGGATTAATCCCTTCGCCTGGGCTGTGTGAACGTGTAGGACTGAATGCCCATTATCTAACAATATCTATTTTTGCTGATGAGTTAACAAAAATAAGTCTTTAATTCACTTCCTCAAAAGCAACAAATACCAGGTTAATCAAAGACCTGTCGAGAGCATCTGCCGGAGCTCACGCTGCTGGAGGCCTGTTGTTCAGGAGCATGTGCTCTCGGCGCTCATCACCCTCAGTCAACCAGAGGAGGAACCAGGGGCTCTCGAGTCCCGTGTGCTAAGCTCCATTCCCAGCCTTATTTCCGCAGTCCATCTGTACGCAGCATAACTGCACTTTCAACCGAGGAAAGTTCACAAATTGTTAAACAAATAGCTCACCAGCTGCCTGAGGTCCAGAAACTACCTCCCCTCCATTACTGATATAACAGAGACTGTCTGAAACACACTGTTCTGTATAAAAAGACACAATAACTCTCAGTATAGCTATCACAACACTGGCTAGTTTCTGTAAATAGAGCATGAATTGTGTGAATAGCATGCACATTACATAACTAATTATTGTTCTGAACTTTACAGGAACATTTTGTAAGTTTACGATATGTCAGACTGTATATTGAATTGGTTAGAGTTTATTAATATACTCTACACAGTAACCATGAGGATAGATGTCATTATATTCCGTTCCTGACAGAAAATATTAAGTACTTTGTCCAAAATTCTAAATATACTAGGACCCATCAGTCATTAGCCTGAACATAGAGTTGTCAAACTTGGAAGCTTGTTTTTTTATTATTATTGTTCCATTTTTAATATGATCAGCTGCAATTGCTTAAAAAAACTGCTGCATGGATCATAGCAATTAAATGGCTGCTTCTATCTGTGGCAGAGGAGGGGATGTAGCTACTCATACGCCCCAGGAACATAGGAAGAATCTTGAGAATTTGCATTATATTACAGGCAGTCGTCAAAAGCAGTAGAGTATAAAAAAGCTACAGCATCAGTCCATAGGATGCAGCAGAGATCGAAAAGCAGTTTGGTGAATGTTTGCACCCACGCCTGGATAGGTTTTCATCATCACTCGGTGCATTAATTCAATTTGGCTCCTGGAAACAGTCATTTGCTTAATAGCTCCTTTGTGAATGAAGGAGTTAATGCACAATCTCAAATGGCTAAACTTCCATCTGGGGAGGAGGTTAGATAGAAGAGAGGGGGGATAAAAAAGAGAGACTCTCATTTCATTTTTCATGTATACTATGAGGAAGAGAATAGCTACAAATCACCTCGCCCTTTTTTTGGGAAATAGAATGCTCTATCTTGGCCATGGTCACTGAGGCAGGGTCAGCCAATTTTATGTGGAGGCATTGTCTAGATTCAGTGTACAAGAAGGAGATACATGAATAAAATACAGAAACTCCTTTATACCATTTGTGTGTTCTGAACCCTGGGTCCTACGATGAGCCATTATCAGGAGAAACTGTCCCTGAAAAGGGATGGACACCAAGTTCAATAACTGGAAACAGCATGACAGCTTATTATTTGATCTCTCCTTTCAATCATTTTAAAGTTGATTTCATGTTTAATATTTTCTGCTTTTTTATTGTGGATTTACTGTTTTGTTCTGTTATTGTTGTTCTATATTTATTGCTGCTTGCTTCCTGTTTGTGTTTTGCATGAGTTTCTGTGAAATGTAGCATAGGTAAATCTGTAGAGACTACTGGATTAATAATTGACTAGGCTTATGGCAGGGGAGGTTGAGTGGAACAGGGAGTAACAACAATAATTAAGAGAAGAAAATATTCTGAAATTGGATTGTAATGATGATTGCACAAATCTTCATAATATACTTGGGCAATTAGGTTTTATGATATGTGAAATATATGCCAATAAATCTACTTAAAAAGCGAGAGAGGAATCTCCTTAATGAAATAGATTGATAATCATCCACAACAGTTATTAAATGATGCATGATGGAGCAGATTTTGTTCTTTTGTGCATAGGGTTACTATGAGTTGTATCAGATTCAGAAATGCCTAACAATGTGAGAAAATTTGGGCTAAATTCTATGTACTTATTTTTAAATTTAGGGTTCCTAGTTGGTGCGTGCAGGTAAGCATTCCCTAACAGCTAGGCGGTAGTTGGCTTGAACCCAACCAAGGGTACTCTGGAAGATAAGACTAATGATCTGCTTCCGAAAGATCAGAACTTTAAAACCCCTGTGGTTGCCAGTCCTGCCCTGCGAAACATGGGTAGTCTTGAATCCGTATCAACCTAATGAGCACTAGCCACAGCAGTAACCCTAACTGTATAGCTTTAAATTGATTATATGTCACTTTTATTAACTCAATCTGTTTTCCTAAATGAGTCAGTGTCAGGTCCCCAGCAACCTGTTCAATGATTTAGAAGTAATTACACCATCAAATGTTAAGACAGATATAATTGTACCTTTATAATTTTCTCATCAGATAATAAAACAAGAAGAATTTAGCAAGGATCTATCTGATTGTACTTTGTATCATCTACTGAAATATGATGATTTTAATTCTGACAAGCACCTGGCACTTGAAGAATTTTATAGAGCATTCCGTAAGTAAAAGATTCTTTATTTAATTTTTTTTCTTGCTTCTTTACACATTACAGTACATTTGCTTGGTCATAGAATACAAGATGCATTTTAAGAGAAGTGATATTGTTGACAAATTTGAGGGTTTTGGTTGTGTGAAACACATATAAAACTGATGGTTCTGATAGTTATAAAATAAACAGTTTGAGATATTTGGTATGGAAAAATTTACTTCCTATTGTTTAAATTCCAGTATAAGAAATTATTCTTACCATATAGTAAACATAATTTAAACACCATATTTACTAGGAATTTTATTAAGATAAATTTTGAAAATGAAAATGAAAATCTCATGTTTTTAAAGAGTAATAACTAGCATGATATGGAATATTGTTATTCATATTAATGTACCTTGGCATAATTCAAACGTTTTTACTTGTTTAATTGATTAATGATAAAGTGAAATTATTAAGATGGCTTTGTGATTAGAAAACAAAAGTTCATACCTGGTTACTCTTAAAAAAGTAACTCAATGAGAAAGCACAAGGAGGAAAAAATACACTAGAAAATAAAGACAAAGTCTTTTAAGAAAGAAAGGGTAGATTGACACTCAACCTTCAGAAACGGATAAAGCCAGATAGAGGATATGTCAAGGAATGCCAGTTGCATACTTTGAGTTTTTTTAGTATATTTTATATGACTTTTGTAATAATACTTTTTGATATGTCCTCATTTGTATTCCAGGGTACTTACAAAAGTGTGAAATTTTCAAATATGTTTTTTTTCCATAAATTAATTTTCTTTCATAAATTCCAATATACATTTATTTTTTCACCCAAAACGGTAGAATACGCTTGATGAAAGGCATCATTTTTAAATTAGGACTCTGTTTTAAACTTTTTGTTATTTTTAACTATAAATCTAGATATCATGGATTGAATTTTGCCCCATTCCAAAAAAATATGTGCTCACTAGTCTAGGGCATGATTCTCAGTCATTCTGTAATTATGTATTGATGTAATTTGATATTATTTGATGTGATTAGTCAACCAGTTTTGAAGGGATGAACATAGAATC
>NW_022109767.1:15042212-15101015 GCF_000313985.2 Echinops telfairi
GTTTAACTGCAAGATCTGTTCTTGGTCAGAGTTCTAAACAATTTATCAATAAATATTCTTACTTTACTAATATTCTAATTAATCAAATGATTTATTCTTCCAATAATGCCCATTCTTCTGTAAAAGTACATGAATTTAACTAAATAATGTCAGTTAAAGTCTACATTATAACTAGGAAATAAACTCATATGGTATATCAAGCATCAATAACCCTATCAAAACCTATATTTATGAAGCATGCTAAAATATGTTTATAGTAACATAATGGTGAAATTAGAAATTATGAAAACAATAAAATATAGTGGGACTAATATGTTCTTTTTATGGCATCATAGCAAAGATATGAATAATTAGGTCTGGTGATAGAAGCAAATAAAAATATTGCCTAAAATACTACTGCTCATATGTTTTGTCTTAGCAAAATATTTGATATAAAAGAACACAAGGTATGAGACTATATTATCTGATAAATTTTAGTTTTCAGTTTGGAGAGTTGAAATAGCTACACTAGTTTAATAGATATATACCTAAAATAGTACTACATTGTTCTTAAATTAAAGAAAATCTAAGCAATTTCATTAACTATTACAAAGTAATAGTTAATCATTTGACTTGGTAGAGAGTAAAAAATTATTTTTGGCATTATAAAGATTAATAGTTGGAGAATATTCATATAAAGTTCAGTTCTTTGAATGGAACAATGGTACATATGATAATAAGTAAAGTTTATGAATTTTAAAGCAAGCACAAAAAGTTTATTGAATATTGTAATAATTCTACGATTATGTCAAAATTATGTATGAGGAAAAAAGTCTATATTTTAGAAATCCAGAGTCATAAAGAGAAATTAGATAATTAGAATACTTGATAATCAAAAAGCATTTTATGTTTCTTCTTTTGAATAATTGCAATTATCACATTATAATGATAAAATAATGTTTGCATAATCATTTAGAGCAGATAACAGCTTTTTTGAAAAGTGCTTTAAGTATAGGGCAAGAAGTCTCATCAAGTAGCCATCTAAAAGTATAGTAAAAAAAGATAAAGTGGCAAAATGCCACCTGATCTTCAATAAATAGATGTAAAGTTAGAAATTGGTTATGTATTTACATGCATTTAAAGACAACTGCTTAGCCAACGATCTGAAATTCATATTTATGCCTATCTTAAGACAGACGACCAAAAGAAAAATGGAAATCATTGTAGAACATCACCAATATCACAAAATGCTACAGAACATAAATGTTAAATGATTGTAGCTGTTGGTCAAAAAGAAACTTTCAGAAGCTCAAGCTTGATTTAGAGGATGATGTAAAATGAGGGATATCATTGCTGATTGGGGATGAATCTTGTCTGAAAACAAAGAACATTGAAAATATGCATAAGTCTTATGCTTACTTATTATGCAAAATAATTTGACTTGGTAGAGAGTAAAAAATTATTTTAGACATTGTAAAGATTAGTAGTTGGAGAATGTTCATATAAAGTGCAGTTCTTTGAAGGAACAAATGTACATTGCACCTTCATTATTGAAGAGGGGGTGTAGCAAGGATGTATTCTTTTCTTTTCCTTATCCGATCTGTATGTTGAAAAAATAATCTAAGGATCTGGACTACAAGAAAAAGAATGTAGTATCAGGATTAGAAGAAGACTCATTAACAACTTGTGATGCGTACGTGATGCAGCCTTACTTGCCAAAAGTAAACATAGCTGAAAGCACTTACCATACCCGCACCTGGATGAAACATGGATCCCGACAATTTCACCAACTCAGTATACCACAATCAAATAAGATTCATTGAAGTTGTCAAAGATTTCATTCTACATGTATTATTAATCAGTGTCTTTGGAAGCAGCATTCACAAAATCAATTGACAAATTATATTAGGCACATATACAGCCAAAGACCTCTTTAAAGGTTTTTAAAATGCAGATAGCATGAAAAGTTTGGTATGACTCAAACTATGGGGCCATCACTTCATGCACATACAAAAAACTGTGCAATGAAAACTCTCAGAAGGATGAACAAATCCATTTTAGGAAAAAATCAAACCAGAATGTACCTTGGCAGCAAGAAGGTTGAGACAATTCTGACTCACGTCTTTTGGACGTGTTTAGAGAGGTGGGCATACATGCTAAAGTAGAGCAGTGGGGGGGAAAGACCCTCAATAAAACAATGGACACACAAGATAAAACAGTGAACTCAAACATCCCAAAGATCATAAATATGGTGACCAGGCAATGCTTAGTTTCCTTATACAGCAGGTCACCGTGATTCAGAGCCAACTCTAGGGCAACATCAACACTATCTCTTCATCTGTATTGGACATCATCAGAACTGCCTCAAAGCAGGTAAACACCAGCAGCAATATATCCACCTGCCTTAGAATTTTTTTAATTTACAGATGAACTATAAGCACATAACTATAAGTTTTCCATCTGTAATAATACTGTGTGACGAAATATGATATAGTATGTATCAAGACAAATGTTTGATTTCTTTATTGTATAATGGTATGATTTTTGGATGTCACTGGTAGAATACTTGAAAAAGGTAGTATCATTAAAAATATGAATAGCAATAATAGAATAGCAATACTCATTTATAGAGAGCTGTGTTAATAGGGAAAAAAAAGTTGAAAAGATAGTTGCTTTTCCACTGGCGGATGTGTAATCCTGGACAGATAATGTTAAAAATGACAAATACGTATGGGATGTTTATGGAGGAAAAGTAGCCATTTTTCACATTCAGAATACATTGTTTTACATAGTTGCTAAAGGGAGAAATCAGAAAACCACAAAGGCCGGCAGTGAACACCTACAAGAACCCACAGGAGCCGAAGTTCAGAGTCTCCTAATCCACTGATGTTGTGCGGGAGACACAGAGTAGACACATCTTTGATTTTGTTTTTATTACCAGGGTATAAAGTAAATGAAAAGAAAGGGTTATTTGAAACCAAGATACATACTTCACTCAATAGTAGTTATACTATTCTCTGAAAATGAGATTATTTTCTTTATGCATACATTTAATTTTTTTCAATAGGCTTTTAAGTTCAATTATTTTCCATTTTTCTCCACCATCTTAATGTCATAATTTTGCTTGTTAAAATCTTTCTAAGATATTTGAGACAGTCTTCAGTATGAGCACAAATATTATAGATCATGCTTCACTGGACTATGCCCTTGGAAATCTGCTTCATGGTGTTCAATAAATATTAAGTCAGTGATACCTTTGAATTTTCAGAAGAAATCTGAAATCCTCTGATTATATGGCATGTTGCTCTCACTCTGCTCTATTCTTGTTTGATTGCTTTGTTGTGCTTTTAGTAAAGCATGAGGATTTTTCCACTCAAAATTAGCATTTAATAACTCTATTACAAAATTAAGTGAGTTATGTGATATTATTTCATTAAAACTTTCATGTCTAATTTTCCTCTATATCACAGTTAACTCATAAAGTTCTGATTAAATTTTATTTTCATGGAATACTATATTTCTGATTAAATCTAAAAGGACCACCATACACTTAATAGAAACATTTAATTTCTGAAATGGAGTTCACATTAGTATTCACATTATTATTTATATTTATTAATATGTATAATTAAAACAATCATGATAATAAAGTGGAATTACATGATTTATTGATTTTAGGAATTAATATTTTTCACTAATTTTTTTCTAGGTAACTATCAATTATAAAATTGACTAAACAGAGAAAATGATTTGCTTTCAGAATACTTTAAATGTGACTGAGTTTCTGAGTTAAATAATAAATTGTTTTGACCATAGTACTAAACTTTAATGGCTACGTGAAATTAGAAAATTGTATAATTCTGACAGACTCTTTAAGTCCTTTTGAGCTTATCTTTTGCAGTTACCAAATCACATAAATACACTTCAAGATAGAACAAGTTCTGGTGCCACCCTTAAGTAGATCTTTATTAATTAGAACTAATATATATAGAAAGATTCAAAAGAAAATGTGTTTCTACTAGATGTAAAAATAATTAGGTTATTTCAAGCATAGTGTATTAGCTAGGAACTTTTTTATTGAAACTAATTGTATAATAGCTCTATCTGCCTTTTAAAATAGAGTAGATAACTAGGATTTTAAAATTATAAAATATTTTTTAAAGCAGAAGTTATTTTAAATCATTTTAATATTCATGATTATATTGAAAATGTCAACTATTTTATATGAAATCCTTGTTAATGGAATATAGATTTGATAATGACATTGCAAAAAGAATGAAAATTCATTTTCTAGGAAATCACAATCACTACACTAAAATATTACTTATTGGAAGTATCAAATAGCTAGAACAATAAAATATCAATATTATATTAACATTCACAGATATTAGATCATTAGTATATGAAATGCCTCTCTTGGAGAGGATTCAAATTTAGTGCACAGAATTTAATAGTGCTAAGAATTTTAGGTTAAAGGTGATCGTGAACCACAGGAGCTATAGTAATACGTATGACAGGAAGCTGGCTTTTCTCTATGGAAAATAGTTCAGAAGCAGATTCATCTCCATTTGGTGTCCCGTGCATGTTAAGGAAGAGAGGAGGCTCAAGGATAATCTCCTATTCTCAATTTTATGTACCAAGTTTCATGCAGGAGCCCTGGTGACATAATGGTGACCTTTTAGGTTGCTAGCCCCAAGGTCAGCAGTTCGAAACCACCTGCTGTTCTGTGAGATAAAGACCAGACTTTATACTCCCATAAGCAATGAAAGTCTTGGAAATCCACGGTGATGCTGTTTACGGAAATAGGAAATACAGGAATCCAAGTGAAAAGAATGCGATTGAGTTCGATGTTGAAGAGACTGATTTATTCACCTAGGAAGGTCGGTAGGAGAATACTGTGTGGCTCAGACTTCAAAGGGCCATTTGGGGCTGGAATGGAGCTGTGAAATACACCATTAGTATTCTGAGCTCGGTTATCCGGTGGTATTGCCCCGGGTGAGTGAGTCATGTTTGAAGATTTGAACCCAAAAAAGGAGTTGAAAGTGAAACTGATAAGCCTTGAAAGAGGTATATGGCAACAAAGGAATTTATAATCATGGGATAAGGAAAACCTAAACCAAACGAGCAAGCAAACTCACTGCCATCGAGTCCACGCTGACAGCGCGCCTGGGTGTTTCCAGACTGTAACTGTTCACGGAAAACTGGTGGTTTCAAACTGCTGATCATTCGCTCACAGCCCAACATGGAGCCATTACGCACCCAGTGCTCCTGGGCTACAGAAAGAATATGTTAATCAGAAAGATTTCTCCAACACTGTGAAAGGCTGCAACTGGCGTTGAGGGTCCCGAGGCACCTCAACAACAAAACACGGTCTAGTTCCGTGCTAAAGTCACTTTAAAAAATAATGGGTGTTCCTCCTTTTCCCTGACCCTCACTTTACCAAATATGATGTCTTTTCAGGGACTGTTCGCTCCTGATCACATGTCTAGTGTAGGTGAGAAGAAATATCATGCTAGCCTCTAAGAAACCTTCTGCCCGTTCTAGCTCCAAGACGGATTTGTTTGTTCTTCTAGCAATATTGTTGTCAATATTCTCAAGTACCATGTGGTGCTTCCTCCCCCCTCACCCCCGCCCCCCGTCTATCACAACCTCACAAATCGGATTAGACCAGAGCATGCACACTGCTACAGATACTAGCCGAGCCCGCAACACAGGGAATCCAGGATAGATAAACCCCCGAGGGCCAACAAGGAGAGTAGAGATACCAGGAGGATTAGGGGAGGGTGGGGGGAGAAAGGGGAAATTGATCAAAAGGATCAACCTAGCATCACCTACCAGGGGGACCAATAATGAAAATGTGGGTGAGGGGCAATGGAGGATGATGTAAGATATAAAAATAATAATCTATAACTTATCAAGGGTGCGTGAGGGAGGGGGTTGGGGGAGAGAAGTAGAAGAAATGGGGAGCTGATATCAGGGGTTCAAGTGGGAAGAGAATGATTTGAAAATGATGATGGCGGCACATGTGCTTGACACGCTGGATGAATGTATGGATTGTGATAAGAGATATAAGAGCCCCCAATAAAAGGATTAAAAATATATATAAAGAAACATTAATTCACCTAAGGTCTTCTTTATTCAATATGCATCTTTCACATGCATATGAAGGAAGGAAAATGCCATGGCTGGCAGTAGGCACACCTTGGTCCTAGAAGTCCTTTACCTTGACAGATGACGGCCAAGTAAAGAATTAGTACTTTGCCACTGAACTAGGCAATGAGGAAGTCAGTGACAGTTTTCACAGTAAATTGTATGGGTGGAAGCGAATGTGATGGTGGTTGAGATAGATGCTGGGAGTTGGCATGAAAATTGGAAAATAATACTTCGAGTAAATGAGCCTACAATAAGCATATGTCAAGTGTGCGAATATGTAAAAGTCTTGTAATTTTAGAAGATAGGGTGTTGATGTCTTTTGGGTAGAGGAACAGAGATGGAAAGGGGACTCCATGGAGGTTGGAAGAGCTCCTTTATTGCTGGTACGTTTTATTCTTTTAGGCTGCATGGTTATTTCACAGAGGGCTACACTTTATAAAGTTATTTATTCACACATTGTGAATTGTCTTTAAACTCGAAACTTTAATTATCTTTAAACTCTAAACTTTAAACTCTCTGAACCATTGAAGAGAAAGTAGGAGACGGTACCCAAAAAATCCTGGAATTTTTATTTTCAAAGATATATTTTTTTATTTTATAAAACAACCTTATCACCTTTGAAGTACTCTCCATTACCCTTAATACATTTGCCAAATCTATAATTCCATTCTTGGAAACATTTTTCAAACACATCTTTGGATGGCTGACAGCACCTCCCTCATTTTTTCCTTCACCTCGTCTCTGTCATCAAATCGCTGTCCTTTCATGTCCCTCTGCATTTGAGGAAACAAAAAGAAGTCACATTGAGTGAGGTCAGGTGAGTAAGGTGTGCCAGGCAAGAGAGGCGTGCTGTTTTTCACCAAAAACTGGCCCATTGGGATGGCTGCATGGGCAGGTTCATTGTCCTGGTGGCAAAACCAGTCCCCCACCTGCCACAATCATACCTTTTTTGTCAGAAACTGTTATGCACTCTTTTCATCTCTAAATAGAAAACATGATTAATTTTCTGATCTGGTGGAATGAACTCCATGTACACTACCCTCTCATATCACACACATGCACGCATGCACACACAAGAGCATCATCTTGATCTTTGATTTCACCTGATGAGTGGTTTTTTTGTGTGCAAGCATCAACTGTCCTCTCACACTATTCTCTTTCTATGCTGGTTTTTTATCATTGATTGAAATGACCACACACACTGAACTCACAGACACTACTCAAGGTTAAGGGAGTTTAGTGTGTGTGGTCATTTCAATCAAGGTTAAGGGAGTTTATTAGGGAAGTCAATAGATTGCCACAACTCAGAATCAGTAGCCAGGAAGGACAGTCATTTGTTCACAACACCTCTCTTGATCTAGCAGCTAAGTCTCTGTCTGGTCCTCAGCCCCTCAGCTACACAGTCTCTTGGCTTCTTCTCCTGTGGGCCAGGCAATCAGTTCATCTGTTTCTCCTTCTCACAGTCCCCTAGTCTCTGGCCAAATGAAGAGAAGGTGTCCCATAGTCTCAACCCTGCGCCTTGAGCCTCTGAACACGAGGTTCTTGTGCATCTCGTCTTGGTGGCTGTCATTAACTTAGACAGAGATCTCGGGCATGCTTTTCCAATTGCATTAGGATTTCCCTGTGTCCCAGAGGACTCTTATACAGTGATGTCTGGTTTTGATAGAGATATAGTTATTCTCTTTGAGAGACCATTTCCCCAAGGAGAATGGATTATGTCTTAAACCACGTCCTCACACAGAATAGTCTGAAAGATGCCTCGAGGAAACAGAGGCTGTGACATGATTTACACCTTCTACTAGGGCCAGGATGTAACTCAATCTCAATCCTGTAATAGATAACCCCCTCCAAATTGGCTTAAGAGCCACCGCCACAGAATCCAGAATTATCACATAAGGAATTATGGCCAGAGGGCCATGTTAATTGAGTAGAGTGAAGAATCCCATGGAGTCACCAGAAACTGGGAGAGGGAATCAAGGAAGGCTTCGTTAGAGCTCTGTTCACAACTGGATTTTAAGATTCTGGCCTAAAGTGTAAGAGAATCCATTTCTGCTGAGAACCACCCCTATTTTGGTAATAGAGTAGCACTGTCAACTGAAATGCAATGCACGCAACAAATATTGTAGCCTATAAAATTATTGTCTAGTCCTATTAAAATGAAAAAATAAATGGGTAAAATTAACTATAATGACATTTTATTTGTTTTACTATACCTAAGATGCAATCATCAAAGTATGTATTTATGTTAGATAGGGTTCCATAGAGAAACAAAACCACAATGCTAATAATTATATATATATGTATATATATGTATACTTATATAGATAGATAAATAACATAAGAAATAAACAGTTGATTAATCTATAAAGCAGTACAAATGGCTCAGTGCAACTCACTACCTTGAGACAGCTAGTACACTGGCAATCCTTCAAGTCTTGAGAGCTGCCGGGTAATCCTCTGTAGAGCAATTCAGGCTATCGGGCCACAGGCAACAAACAGCAAGGCAGGTCATCAACAGTCAGCAAGATGACAGGGTCAAACAGTCCCCAGGCTCAAGAGATGTAAATTCCAATAGTGTGGCAAAGCAGGTCTTGAAGGAACCTTGAATTACAGCGATACAGTCCACGGGTTAGGTGTCCCACAGGTAGTGTAGCTTGCAAATTGAGGCACAGAACAAGCAAGGCAGTAGCACACTGGTCCAATCATCAAAGAGCAAGAGACAAGAAAGGCAAGGCTAGCCAAGCCATTTATCTCTCCGCCCTTCAATTAATCCCACATATGTTTATTTGCCATGTTGGCACAATAAGTGTTAACTGTCTCAGCATTCAATATTAAAATCGAATAAACTTACTCATTGCCATGGAATTGATTCTAACTCATAGTGATCCTATAGGATGGAGGAGAACTGCCCCTGTGGGTTTTCAAGGCTGTAAATCTTTATGGAAAGAGAAAGGTTATCTTGCTCCAGTGGAGTAGCTAGTGCGTTTGAACTGCTGACCTTGCTGTTAGCAAACCAACACCAACTCACTGCATCCGTCACTACTCTGAAATTGAAAATACATTCTATATCCTTTTGTTTTTCCTTACTAAATCCTTGCAATCTGATGGATAGTTTTCATTTATAAAGCACACCTATTTGGACTGGACACATTTTTAAATAGTCAAATATGATTACTAGCGCCATATAAGATAGTGTTATTTGCCTTGGAGTGGTTTGAAAAACCATATAAAATTTCACTAAAATAATTTTGAATATAAGAATAAATGTGGTCTTTAAAAAGTAATATATGAACTTCATGCTAGTTTTTATTTTTCAGGACACTAAACAATTTTCCAGTAAGATTAATGTAAATTTCATCTAAGTGTGAAAAAATATATTCTCAACATAAATGGAATATTCCTTTTAAAACAGTTCTATGTAGTATAGTTAATGACAACTTATATCAGTGTATCCTAATGCAATTATATTAAAAATAATTGAATTATATATTTATTGCCTATTGTTATCACTTAAAAATTTTGTTCATTATAATAATCTCATTTTATTAATCAAATAACTACATTGTTTTCCATGCTTAATAAAAAAGCACAGATAATATACCTCTTCTGATTGAAAATGTACTCATTCTGAGAATAAATGTTTCACTACTCAGAATTATTTCAAAATTACCATTTGTAGTGAAACAACATTTAAAGAGCCTGCTGTACAACCTTACGTACTACATGAATTAATATTTTACATCCAGTTTTTGGACATATTAAAAATAACTCAAGATTATTTTGTCTTTGAGAACTCTAGGGGGATTAATGTACCACACTTACATAATGTAATAATTAGTTAATACTTAGTAAATTCCTGAAAGATTTTGTAGTACCCCAGGGTTATCACAGTGAACAGAAATGCATGTACATATGTATGTGTTTATGTTTCACACAGTATGTGTGAAATACCTTATTAATCAGCCTCCTAGTAATTTAGTATAGCACATCTTCCTGGCAATTCCTTATTTATGTAAATTCCCAAATCAGTAACACATCAGTTGTTAAAAAGCATTTCAAGAAATTACAGTATAATGTATTAATCATCCATACGTTTTGTATGTAATACTGCAATTATTATTAGCTATTTAATACACATGCCTGAAAATCTATTTATCAATGTACTTTTTTAGTATTTTTCTGTTTAATCGATTTCAAAACTTAATTCCATTCATTAGTCATTAAACAAAAAGAAATAAAAGCCACCAAATCAATTTCAAGTTATAGAATCCTTATAGGACACCGTGGAACTGCTCCTTAAGATTAGGAGACTTGACATCCTTCTGGAAGCACATAGACTCACCTTTCGCTCGTGGATCGCCTGGACTTAGCAGCCCAGAGCTTTACCCACTGTGATAAAATCACACCTAAATGATATATTTCCAACATCTTATTTGGCAAGAGATTTGTTAGCATAAACAATCATTGCTATCACTTGGTAAATTTTGAAATCATAATGTTCTACAATACATGTATTTTACCTAAATATTTTGTAACTGTCACCTGAACATTCTCTCAATATGCATTTTTAGACATTTAAATCTATATGTCAAATCATAATTATTAATTCAATTCTGAACAACCATTGGTTTGCATGTTGTTATTATATGACATTATCAAGTTATGCCACTACAATATTAAAATAGATAAGCAGTTTGTCTTCTTAATTGAGTCACAGTCTAATGATAAGTAAGAAAAATTACATGGAACTGAAAATTCATAAAAGTCCATGAGAAAACCTAAGAGGGACCATTCTTGGGGGTAGAGTCTGAGAAGAGACGGATGCTGAATTCAGTATATTTTGAATAGGAGTCCTTAAGGAGAACGTGAAATAGACCTGTGCTGGTCCGCCTGTGTAAACAAACGGATGCTCCAAAGACATAAAATCTTCACAGAAGCAGACTGTCATTGGTGGGTTCAAACCCCGCAGCGTTGGCTTAGCAAGTCACCGTTTTGACCATTGTGTCACCAGGCTTCCTAGAGAAGAGCCAGATGAAAGACATCGCACGTTTCAGGATAGATTTCAAAACAAAACTTAGTAGAAAGAATTTCAGAAGGAAGGAAGGAAGAGGCAAGCTATTTAAAATTCAACGGGATTTAAAAATCAAGGCTATTTAAATGTTATTTGAATCAATGCTACTTAAAATGCAATGGGATTATTCATGATATAATCCATGGAGTAATAGGCAAAAGACGCTGACCGTAAAACTGAATTATCAGATTAAAATTTGTAAAGATCATTCATGAAGATGAGCGGAAGGGACATTTGGGGAAAAGTAAAAGGCTGGAAGCAAGAAGAATAATAGTAGATGACTACTGGAACCAACTGGAACATTAAGGAATGTTCTAATTGAGTTACTTTTATGGTGATGTCTCGTGGCCCAACAGTCTTTACAGTACAAACAAAATGAACACATGTAACATGTAGTCCATTGTGACTCATAGCAAGCCTTTAGGACAGAGTAGAACTGCCTTTGTGGATTTGGGAGTCTGTGACTCTTAGTGGGAGTAGAAAGCCTCAACTTCATGTCTTTCTCCGGCGCAGCAGCTGGTGGTTTCAAACTGCTGACCTGCAGTTAGCAGCCCAATCATTATGTCACCAGGTATTGGCAAATACGACCGACCTCAGCATTTGCCCACCTGATGGGACACTTAATTACTTACCTCAGCATCCGGGTTGCAGTCTCCCCTAGATGAGGTGTTGAAACCTGGAACTAGCGTGTTTGGATAGACAAGAAGGTGTGTGATGATGGAATATTTAGAAGATTTACAACTGATGAAAGATAAGGCATTTCTAGAAATGCTTTAATAGTTTGCACCCTTCAAATTCCAAAACGAGTGATGTTCCTATCAACAGGTTTCTGTGGCTTGCCATGGAGATGACTAGGTATTATAATTGGTGATAGCCCTTACGTTACCAAGCTTCACATTCAGAAACGTTCTTATTATCTCCACACAATTAAATGTGACCTTCTATTATAATAGGACTAATTTATATCTCTTGATGAAAAACATTTTTGAAAAAACATTCTGATAACTTGGTGATAAAAACTTGGAGTTGCTCACATAAGAAGGGCTTACGTCTTTCCTACCAGTAAGATATGTACATTGAGATTATAGCCACTTAGGTTAACCCAACAGTTCCCTCAACTTAGTGCTGACTCATAACCAGCCTGTAAGACAGTAGAGCTGTTCCTGTGGGTTTCCAAAACTGTGAATCTTTACAATTAGGAAGTCTAATCTTTCTCTAGTTGAGTGGTTGGTGGTTTCGAACTGTTGACCTAACTGTTAGTAGTCTAGTGACGACTTAGTTGTGCACATGCAAGTTGTGAATGTATGATGTTGTATATGTTAATTTTATGGCCAGAATTCGTTTTATTAGAATCATCTTTTTTTTTTTTAAACATTTTATTAGGGGCTCATACAACTGTTATCCCAATCCATACACACATCAATTGTGTAAAGCGTATTTGTACATCATTTCTCAAAACATTTTCTCTCCATTTAAACCCCCGACATTAGGTCCTCATTTTTCCCCTCCCTCCCCGCTCCCCCCTCCCACATGAGCCCTTGATAGTTTATAAATGGGTATTTTGTCATATCTTGCCCTGTCTGACTTCTCCCTTCATCCACTTTTCGGTTGTCTGTCCCCCAGGGAGGAGGTCACACACAGTTCCATGTAATCGGTTCCCTCTTTCCTATCCATTCTCCCTTGGTGTGAGTGGCAAAACAGGGAGGGTAGAATCATCTTTTATGAGAACTGTGTGCAGTAATATTCTGAAAACTTGGTGACACTTCCCTCTTTTTCAATGAGTGCATCTTTGCAGCCACATTTGAAGAGCCGACAGTTTTCCTTCTGAGTTCAGGCGTTGATCCTCTGTCATACTGAGATTGTTTTTGTACGGGAAGACAAATTTCCTAGATACAGGATATTATTTTTATGAAGCTTCATTAAAAGATTCTTTTCCTGCACTTTGTAGCGAGTTTGACACTCAAATAAAATGTCTACTAAAGTATTTTTAAACCTTTCAACTAAGTTTAACCAATAGGCAAAAGTGCTATAACACCAGTGACTATAAATATTTCCTCTTTTCATCACACCATAGTATAATTAGGCAATTTTATCTTGATTGTGCCTTTACAAGATTTTTTATTAGAACTGTTTTTATGATCTTCATTACCAGGCAAGTATCACATTTTCATAATGAGCTATAACTATGTAAAATATAAAAGGCCAGAATAAAGACTTCCTTGTGAGATAATACTAGTTCTGTAATCTGGGGTTCACAATCTTTTTGTCTTTACTGATATTTTCTATATTGCTTTTGAACTTGGCTCATTAGTTTTCACTTGGTGAGATATTGGGATATTGGAGACATTAGAGATAGTTTAGTAGTTCCATTTCAACCAAGATCATTCTTCATGTGATAGGTCGGTTTGTTATGCCAACATGGCCGATGAACATATGTGAGATTGGTTGTAGGGCGGTGAGATAAATAGCTTGGCGAGCCTTGCCTCTCTCTCTCTCTTGATCTTTGATCATCTGGCAAGTGTGCGGCTACCTTGCTTGTTCTGTGCCTCCATTTGCAAGCTACACTACCTGTGGGACCCCTACCCTGTGCACTGTGTCGCTGTAACTCAATGTTTCTTCAAGACCTGCTTCACCACACTACTGGAATTTACCTGTTTTGAGCTGGGGACTGTCGGACCCTGCCATCTGGCTGACTTGGTGACCTGCTTGCTGTTTGCTGCCTGTGGCCGGATAGCCTGAATTGCTCTACAGAGGACTCCGCGGCGACCCTCAAGACTTGAAGGACTGCCAGAGTCTCACAGCTGTCTCACAGGAGTGAGTTGCACTAGCTATTTGTACTGCTTTATAGATTAGTTAACTGCTTATTTCTTTTGTATCTATCTATGTATCTACATAAATATATACAAAATTATTAGCGTTCTGGTTAGAACTCTGTCTAACACACTTCAACATTCAGACTGCAGGTTCCCTTTTGTTTTTAAGTAAAATTTTGCTCTATGGGGAGGAGGGGCTGGGGAGGATCAGAAACTACACAGTCTAACTTTTGTATTCAGGAAGCAAAAATGCAGAAGAAATTGCATCTCTGAAATATTTCTTAGCTCCAAACTCATAATTTGTATAATTTTTTTATTTTACTATTTTTCAATGCATGGAAAGTTATCAAAAAATACTGACACTTAAAAGCAAGAATATGTGGTCCTTATACCATATAGAATATTGTTCTAAAGGAGTTAGCAATTTGGAACTGGAAGAGTTTTGAAGAATTTCATCAGGCTTATCTATTATATTTTATTTTGATGTTGGATGAGACATGATGGCATTGATTAACTGATTATCTGTTGAGAATGACTTTTTTACTCATTATGGGCTATTAGATTCTTTCTGATGACTAAGAGAGATCTCCAATTCTTAGAGGGGATGATTACCCAAATCCCCTTTTTAATGAAAAACAATGATAAAACAACAACAACACTCAAAATGCACTGCTGCCCAGTCATTTCTGACTACTTTGCTGCCAGGTCAACAGCAACAGCAGCAGATTCCTGGTAGCCCAGTGGCTAATGCTCTTCTGCTAAGCAAAAGGGCAACAGTTTGAACCCACCTGCGTTGATCCCTGGGAGAAAGATCTGCCTGTCTCTCCTTGTTATGACTTGGAAATATTGTGCAACATTTTTGTCCTGTAGGAATGCTGTGAGTCAGAATCAACTTGACAGTTATGCATTTTGTTTGCATTTTAAACAAAGAGAGTTATGCAAATCACACACTCTCATAAGGTGAGATAGATAAATTGTCATTATTTTTGACAAACCATTTTAAAATGAGTTACTGCACATTAAATTGCAGCATTAAAATAACTGGTTTGAAAATTTAGTTGGACCCCAGTATTATAAGTATTTAATGCCTGCTTTTAAAATAGTAGAAAACACATGGTACAAAGTATTTCTTAAGTTTATTGGTGTGGATTCTCAAAAGTTATTAGTGTCTGAACTTGTCTGGCCAGTAGTTTTCAGTCTTTCTAGATTTCTAAACATGTATGCTCATTACTTATATTCAGTGTGCACAATGTGTCTGTTGAACAAGAAAGAGGATGACTTTACAGGAAAACAGCCAATACATATATTCCTCATGCTCTTGTTATCGTGCAAAAATTTGCACCTGGTTGAGCAGAAGTATTAAATAGTTCAGAATTTGTCCACAATGTTTACAAAAGACCCCTGTTAGTGTAATGGTTAAATATTGGGCTGCTAACCCCAAGGTCAGTAGTTCCAGACCACCTGCTGCCATTCATGAGAAAGCCAAGATTTCCCACTCCTATGAAGAGTTAGCCTCAGACACTCACAGGGACAATTCTGCCCTGTCCTGTCTAGTCGCGGTGAGTCAGAATTAACTTGCTGGCAGTGAGAGACCGGATTCTATGGCAGCTAAACCAGGGTCTATATATTTATTTGTCATTTGCTAATTTGATTACATAGTTTCCAGTCTCGGATGTGCCTCAGATGCAATAGCATAATTCTCCCAAGTTGAACAATTTGTAATTTATAAAATTATGCGACAATTTGTAAAAATTTGTTGCAAATTAAAATAGTATAAAAAAGCATATTTGCATTTTTGTGAAAAGTATTTTTGAGGTTATGGAAAGAAGTTGTGAATGTGGTGGTTTTAAAATATCTGCAAATTGGGGAAACCCTCAAACTGTTCATTATTGTTGTTACCAGTGTTGTTTTGTTTATGGTGTAAAAAAGAATTGTCTATCATTTTTCTTAGTCCAAAAACCCAGTATCTATATCGTAAGAAGTCTCCATTGAACAAAGACAGGCAATATCTAAGGGACAAACAACTCCTCTTATCTTCATCTGTCCCCTTCTCCCTGTTTATCTGTAAATTAGAGGGAATATGTCTTCCTTTAATTATTTACACTGATATTCCTTAAATCTGTTTTCTGGATATTTCTTTTTTCCTTATAGCCTCAAAGACCTAAATCTAAAAAGTATCTCTTCACTATAACATCAGTTTATCAAATTACTATGGCATTAGCAAATTAATAACTTCAAATCCCATTTTAAATAAAATGCACCCTTCAAACTGCCATATAATTTGTATTCTGTCCTCAATCACACTTTTTTAGCTGCTCCAGAACTGTATCCATTTATTGAATTTTTAAAAATTTATATTCTATTAATTACTGCAGCTGTGTATTTCATTAATTCCTTAAATGCAGCTTGCACTTCTTTCATCAGTACCATTGATTCTCAATCACAAGCCTCCTCTTGAATAGGTTGCTGGTCAACCCATTCCTTTTGGTACAAAGACTGTATTTCGCTACCTTATTTTGAGGCATTCTGAGGCATTCTATATTTTGCCCATAGAATTTTGCACTATTATAACTCAATCCTTTATTTTATTTCAGTTCTGAATAACGTCTTCCTTTGTTTAAAGCTCCACGTCTTTGCACATTTTATTAAAATGATTTCATTGGACCTCTCAAGCTGCCCTTTAAATGTGTCTGTTTAGTTCATTCACTCCATCATTTCTTGAACTTGCATTAGCTACTCTAGTTTAATAACGAGTTTTAGAGTCTCTTAGAAACATTTACTGTAGTCCCTTCTTACTTCCTTGTCTTTTAAATGAATTTTTACTTACTGTGTGTATGGTGTTCTTTATGGCCTCCCACAACTCATCTGATCTTTGGTCATTAAATTTCAAGTTATCAAATCTGTCTCTGGGGTGATTTCTCCAATGATGTGGGATGTGCTCCAAGTCATATTTGGGTTCTTGTGGGCATGTTTTAATTTTCTTTAGCTTCAGCCTTTTATATGGTGTAAATATGAGCAATCAATGGCATATTCTACATTAAACCCTTGCCCTTGTTTTGGGTGATGACGCTGAGCTCCTCCATCGTCTTTCTTTTCAGAGATGGTCAGTTTGGTTTTTGTGTATTCCATCTGGTAAGGACCGCATGCATAGTCACTGATCAAATTGTTGCAAAAAATATTTGTAATGAAGAAGTCATTACTCTTGTAAAATCCTGTCATACAATCTCCTACATAATTTCTACCATATTTTCTAATTATTTTCCTTCTTTGTTTCTATTATTTCCACTCCAACTACCAGTAACTATCAATGTATATTAATTTAGTGTTTAATTACTTTTAGAATGAAGAAGCTGGTAGAATTCTTCAATTTCTTCATCATTACCCAGAGTAGTTTGTGAATAAATTTGTGTATGTTTGAAGCAAGGGTGGGAAGACTTCCCAAGTACATTGGGCATGTTGTCAAGAGATATACTATCTGGGGTCTTAAAGCCTTGAAGGTAAACAAGTGGCCATCTATCTCAGAAGCAACAAAGCCCACGTGGAAGAAGCACACCAGCCTGTGTGACCATGAGGTGTCAAAGGGATCAGGCATCAGGCATCAAAGAACAAAAAATCATATCATTATAAATGAGGGGGAGTGCAGATTGGGGACCCAAAACCCATCTGTAGATAACTGGACATACTCTTTTTTTTAAATTATTTAATCATTTTATTGGGGCTCATACAATTCATCACAATACATAGATCAATTGTGTAAAGCACACCTATACATTTGTTGCCTTCATCATTCCCAAAATTCGCTTTCCTCTTGGGTTCCCGGAATCAGCTCATTTTCCTTTTTTCCCCTCCCCCTCCTTTGCCACTCCCCCTCCCCCATGAACCCTTAACACTTTATAAATTATTATTATATCTTATCTTACACTGCCCGGTGTCTCCCTTCACCCACCCCTCTGCTGCCCATCCCCCAGAGAGGAGGTTATATGTAGATCCCTGTGATCAATTCCCCCTTTCTACCACCACCACCCCCTTCCCTCCTGGTATCGCCACTGTCACCCCTGGTCCTGAGGGGTTCATCTGTCCTAGATTCCCTGCGTTTCCAATTCCTATCTATACCGCTGTGCATCTTCTGATCTAACCAGGTCTGCAAGGCAGAATTGGGCTCATGGTAGTTGAGGGGAGGAAGTGTTTAAGAACTAGAGGAAGGTTGTGTGTTTCATTATTGCTATACTGAACCCTAAGTGACTCATCTCCTCCCCACTATCCCTCTGCAAGGTATGTCTAGTTGTTTAGAGATGGGCATTGGGTCCCCATCACACACCATCCTCATTGACGATGATATGATTCCCCCCCACCCCCACCCCCACGCCACCCCCGCCTTTGATGTTTGAAGCCTGGTCCCTTCGGCCCTTCATGATCACACATGTTGGTGTGCTGCTTCCATGTGGGACATACTCTTACAGAAGGGTCGCAGGGAGGAGACGAGCCAGTCTGGGTGCAGTGTAGCAAAAATGAAACACAACTTTCTTCTATTTCGTAAATGTTTCCTACCCCCACTATCATGATCCAGCAAAAATAATAATGATACCAATAATAATAATAATAATAATAATAACAACAACAACCATATTAGTTTGGCTACTTACTTTTAAAGTATCTGAGAAACCAAAGGAGATGTTGATATCTTTCACTCGTTTCAAATTATTCCCATCCTTTATCTTTTTTACTTTTACTGTCTATTGAACACCTTCTAGTTTCCAGATTTCGGATCTCTTTTAAGAATTCCATTTTATTTGGATCCACAAACAATTCTCACAGAAACATTAGTCAAAACATTATATTAACTATTGTATTGGGCAAAACCCCTGCACAAGACCTCTTTAAAATGTTAACGAGCAAGATTCACTTTGAATACTCCGGTGAGCCTGATTCAAGGCATGGTATTTTCAATCACCTTAGATGCATGTAGAAGACGCATTGTGGATAAGAAG
Source organism: Echinops telfairi (assembly GCF_000313985.2). Lineage (NCBI taxonomy): Eukaryota > Metazoa > Chordata > Mammalia > Afrosoricida > Tenrecidae > Echinops > Echinops telfairi. The sequence goes on from NW_022109767.1 coordinate 15,061,217, forward strand.
TGTAATGCAGGACAGAAGCATTTACCATATGGTATTAGAGACAGGTATTGACAGAGCCGTGAACTTCCACAAGAACAAACAAATCTCTCTTAGAGAAGTGTAGCCAAAACGGTCCTTGCAAGAAAGGATGGCGAGACTTCTCATATGCTGAGATATATCATTAGAAGAGACCAGTCCTTGGGAAAGGGGTTCATTTTAGTAAAGTGTAAAGACCAGGACATAAAGGAAAGCCCCTTAACAAAATGAATTGACACCGTGCCTAGAGCAATGGGCTCAAACATAAAACTGGTTTGATTTTTGGTGTTGCCTCCGTGGATGGCAGCGGATGAGGATGTCTGGGTAATAGTCAACTGGAGGGCACATCACAAGAATAACTGGGCCTCTTTTTTTTCATTTGTTTCCTTCCATTGTGCGCTCTAATAGGATTAGGTTCCATGGAGACTCCTGTTCCTACTCCTTTATAAATGCAAAGTGTCCCCATTAAGGCAGCTTTAATGTAATAATTGGATCAAAAAATATATATGTTATACTTAAATGAGCAATAAACATATTGGGGATAAAGTGATATGCTCTTATTGTTAGGCACTGTCAATACAGTATATTTTTAAATAACTGAAATATAATATTTATATACATATGAATCAGATGAATCAGTTGTTAGAGTTTTCTACACAAATCTTACCCCATGTGAATTTGGAACAAAAGTGGTTTTATCTATAAAACATAGAAAAATAGAATATATATAAAAGAGTTTGAATACAACTTACATCGATTTGAAAATTGTATCAGTGTTTTAATCAAACTTCAAACAAATGAGACTGATCAGAAGAGTGTTTTATTCTAAGTATCACAAAAGTATGTAAATGAAGTTTTATTTTGTAGTTTAATCTTTTTTAAGCTAAGCAGTTGATTTAGCATATAATTTTCTATACAAAACACCAATATTTGAGTTCGATCAATACCAATTAATCCGGCTACCTTTCTGCAGGGCACCTTCACTGGATCTTTATTTATGTTGATGTGCTTTGATAAAATGCAAGCCACACTTTGATCACTGTTTATGTCAATTATCCTTGTCCCTGGCTCACCTTCTAAGTTTTTTGTGGTTTTCATTTTATTCTTATTATTACAGTATTTTTTCCCTAGTTTTGTGTGTGTGAAGTAGGTGTCAGAGTAAATGAATATCCCTCCTCATATTTAATTTTAACCATGTTTTGTCTCAAAAAGTTAGTACTAAATATATAATAATAGTATACTGTTATTTCTCAACAATTGAATAAATTGCACAAGTATAATAAAGACTGTCTAGGCTTTCAAGTGTCAACTTTTAAGATGATAAATTGTTCATGTTATTTATAAGCTACTGAGTATTTTGGAAACCAGAAATTTTTTTAATGACTTGTGACCCTTTCATATTCTTGGGTCAAATTGACATTTGATAGAAAATTGTATTGTTCAGAAATGGTTTAAAATATAAGATAATATAGATATATATTCACCTCCAGATAATAAACAGCAGGGAGAATATAGTATGATTATTTTTACATACATTCTCAACATCTATTAAAAACAGTATGTTCACAATCATTTAGTAAATCAATATGTTTTTTTACTTTATTCACAGTCTAAATTTTATATAAATATGTATTACTGTATCATCAAAGAAAAAAAAAGCACCAACATTCTGAATATTGTTTTTTGTTATTATAAACAAAATAGTAGGTGGCACAGGAAAAATACAAAATTGACCTCTAACTATTGCTAAGAAAAACAAAGCAACTGTTTATTAGGTGAGAAAAGACTTGTTATTTTTAATAGTTTGCTGAGTATTTTATCAAGTATGGCTGCTCTAATGTTATTTTTATGAGTTTTACCCTTGTGAATGCTCTGTCTTCAATTTTATGGTTGAAAACTATTATACCATCTTTTATTTTTGTATATATAACATTGATTTAGGTGGCTTTAGTATAAACATTTTATTATAAATTTGAGATTATTTCTATTTTTATTATATTTCAATTTCACATAGTAATCCAAAAATCATTTTCTTTGGTCTTCAAAATAAAATGCATGAATAATGTCATGAACTATAGTGTCAAGCTGCAGTATGATCTAAATTATAAATCAGATGGGAAATTTAATCAAATCTATGGCAATGAAATATGCTAATATAAATTCATTTAATGGACAAGGAATCTTTTATCCTGTAAGTATTATATACATGCTCTCAGATCTCACTGCCATTTAGTTAATGCTGACTCAAAACCATCCCATGTGTGTTCCCAAGGCTGGAGAACAGAAAGCCCAGTCATTTTCCCTTTCAGAGCTGCTGGTGGTTTCGAACTGTAGACCATGCAGATCACAGCCCAACACGCAACCATACACCACCAGGGCTCCTGTTATATACATGTGAACAGTTTAATTAATAGTATAATGATATCTGTAGTTAATAATACAAATTAGTTCCTGATGACTCTAATCTGACTCGCAGTAATAGGTCCCGAACCATCTTCATGATTAATGGCATAGTTCAGTCCACTGTTTTGACTCTTTTGTAAATACGTCTATTTGGGGGTTCCATCATTTTCACTGACCCTCTATTTGGTTAACAATGATGTTATTTTCTAATAATTGCTATTTCCTTATGCTGTGTCTGTCTGCTTTAAGTTGTTGTTCTTGTTATAGTGAACTCCATGCATTTATAAACACCATCATAAGTCCATACCAGCTCACAAATATTTAGGATGTTGTTCTTCAACTGTCTTATTTTTATTTTGGACAACTTCCAATTTTCTTCAAATTCTATAGTGTACATTTCTGATACTTATTACTAATAGATGTTAGCAGTCATTACTTCTCATTTTGACTTGTGCAACATCAACAAATGAATGTTTAGAAGGGGTTACTCCATCCAAGTCATTAAAATTTACTGTATTTTAGGCACACTTTCTCTGTTGTATTTTATTTTCCTTCCAAACTGGGTGATTTATCTTCCAACACCACATTAGAATATCATTTATATTTTATTAGCTTGTCTTTTGAAAATATTGTTTCATAGTCGGTCTTAGCCAGCTTCATTGCAACACACACATGATATGACAAACTAACAAATACAACATGATGGTTTGGAGACTAACAGCCACCAATTTATAATTTCCTTTTATTTTGATACAATAAATCTGTTTTCATGACAATTTTCATGTAGATAGAACATTTCCTAGTAAATCAGTAGTTTACTACAAATCAAAGAGTCTGCCAAATCTTGTGTTCAACCTTCAAGTGTAAGCAAAAGTTTAAATTAGAATGAGTCATGATTTATGGGCAGTAGATCGAGAATGCTAGGCTAATGATACAGTGCATCGCTCCAAAGAGTGAAATTTGTGACACTCTGGCTGAAGAGGAAAGGGAACTGGCAGCAGCATACTTCCACTGTCTTTTCACATGAAACGTGCAATCAAGCTAATAACTTCTTATTGAAAATCTGTTTATTTTATATAGATTTTATTGACTTACAAAACACTTTCATACATCATCACTGAAAAAAGCTTGATTTATATAATGCATTTTTAATTAAAAAACTGTCTTTTATTTCAAATTTCAATGCGTGGGAAATACTTTTAAGAGTTTTCTTTTAATTATCACTGTCAATTTCCTATTTTTTAAAGAGTTTGATAAGAAGTGTATGTTAGAAAAATTCTCAAAACAACTCAAATTTATAATCACTTCAACATTGTATTCTATAGCTAAAATTTCCACTAAGGGATAGAATCTACATGGCTCTCAAAGGCAGTTTTTTGTTTCACACAAAGCACTTCTGTTATACAATGCAATATGTGTCTATTCAAAAAGACAACAGATGAAAAGCAAGTGAAGACATGAAGCACCAAACCTGAGGAATTATTTGGGGTAACATGAAATAATAAACAGCATCCATCTTGAAAATAGCAGAATTTCAGGGGGATAAAAAAGGAATACTATTTCAGTAAAAGCTGTGAGAAAATGTTGAAATTACTCTTGTTATTTCTTAGTTTTTCCCTTCCCCTATATCCTAGTTAATACATCGGAAATTTCTCAGTGCTCATAAAAATGAAACAGATATAGAAAATTAAAATCCCACAACTTTGCCTCTACACCATGACAACAGTAAAGATCAGTGCTACTTAGTTTAGAATGCACTCGCTGAACCGGTCCTAGTTCATCCTTCCACATCCTCAGTGGCGTAGAAGATTCTGCCCTGATCCATCCATCCTTGCCTCTTCACCCACTGAAAGCCCTTTGAGTTCAAATCTGGTCAGTGCCAACTGCCGCAGCCCTGCTTTCTCATAAATGTCTATGGAAATAGATTAGTACTTGTAAACAAACAAAAAAAACAGTTTCGTTTCATTTCAAAGATGAATGAACTAGTTGCTTCAGTATTTCTCAAAAGATATCCAAAATTCAGAACTGTCGGCTTAAAATATCTTTCAAATTCTTCTATCAAATTCTTAAATCAGTGAAAGAGAAAAAAGGGAGACAGAAATCATGTATCACTGAACACGATGGAGTGGTCATTGCAGTATTTTTTAAGGCTCCTGGGCTGGAAAAATCAGGTGGAGGGGCAGAGTTATTCAGAAATATATGTTTAAAATCCATGAAACCTAAAAGTTGCCATATTTAGCATCATAAAATATTCTCAACTGCCTATGATTCTTGGCCTCACACATGGCCAAACTTGCCTGTACAGAACACTGATGGGTAGAAGGCAGTAAAAGGTTTATTTTGTGGGAATTCTTGGGGAGTTATAAACATCATGGAGATGGCCTATAATAGACACTCAAATGTTCTTACACCTAATTTTTATAATAACATTTTGCTATTTTCACCAGAGTCACTGTCAGCATGTCCTGCCCTGGAGAAAGGCAGCACGTTCAGTCTCACTTTGAGTAAAACGACAGGAAAGCAAAGTAGAATATATGTGCTGGGCTCAGAATTGAGATCTATGCGGTGGAGTGCGGCTCTGCTGGTTGCCTACCGCGGTGGTAGCCTTTCTGGCGATGATTTCAAAAGGTTCTGATTTGGGGGAACGCGAGGCCAATTTCAGATTGATAAATGAGTAACTGCATAAGAAATCCAGGAAGCAGTAATAATATTAACTAATGTAGCAACATATTTCATTGTACAGCATGAGAAGGCTTCTAAAAATAATATCTACTAATTTTCAGTGCTTTTAGTAAATCTGGAAGGGTGTCATTTGTCATCACATACTTATCACATTTTATCCATTTACAGTTTTCAGAATTTTTGTCATGTGTCTAATGATTCCTAAAGTTTTATTTTCTTATATGATTTTCATAGACAATAACCTACCTAGTATACATTATTAAATCATATATTAAAAAACAAACGTACTGCCATCTATTCCATTCTAACAGCAACTTTGTAGAATTTCTGAGACTGGACATATTTATGCAAGTAAATAGCTTCATCTTCCTCCCCCAGAGTGGCTGGTGGTTTTGAACCACCAACATTTGGGTCAGGAGCCACCACTTAACCATGGTGCAACCAGGGGTGGTTGAACTTTGATTGTCTTCTTTGACAAAAGAGATTACTGAGCTGCCCTTCAAACAGGCACACCATCTTGGATCATCTGAGGTGAGCGGAAGCAATACATAAAAGAGTTTCTGTAATCAAACGTTTCCGCATCTAAAGTGCGAGGAACGCAGTAGAAACGGAAGTAAGAGAAGTTGGCAGCGTGGCAGGAAATCAACCTGTGGTCTCTGGAAAGCAAGGGTGTGACTATTGGCAGACTGGACGTACATCCATCATTTTATACAAATTATGTAACGCTTTTATTTGTTCTTTAAGTTAACGGTTCTTTATATATTTAAGTTTGTTCTTTAAGACTTTCCTGTTGTTTTCTGATTCTTGGCATCATAATTATATTTATACTGTTATTAGCAATATCACAAGTTAGTGCCTACATAATAGTATTTTTGTTGTTGTTTACGTAACAACTTTTCCACATTCTCAGTTTAAAGCAGCACTTATTATCTTAGAGGTTTAAGTTTGAAGTCCAGTGCAGTGTAGCTCCGCTTAGACTCTCTGACCGAGCAAAACTAGCCTTTTGGAACATGGAATTCCTTCCAGGGGGGTTTGGGGTGAATCTGCTCCTACACTCATTCGGGTTTGGGACCAAAGTCACTTTTTTGTCGTTGCAGGACTGAGTTTTCTGCAGCCTTGCTGGTTGTCAGTCACAAGTCAGTCTGCAAATAGTCACACCCTTGCTTTCTAGAAACCGCAGGTCGATTTCCTGCCATGCTTCCAACTTCTCTTACTTCCGTTTCTACTGCATTCCTCGCACTTTAGATGCGGAAACGTTTGTCTACAGAAATTCCTAAGTATTGCTTCTGCTCACCTCAGATGATCCAAGATGATGTGCCTGTTTGAAGGGCAGCTCAGTAATCTTCTCTTTTGTCACATAACCCAGTAGGTGTATAGATCCAGGAATTAGGGCACGTGCATCCTAGAGGAACCATTGGTTGAACTACCACAATAGAGAGTAGAAATCTAGTTCAACTCGTGACCTGTATCTGCGCATCTACTGTGTGGGCAGTAGACTCCGCATTACTGGTTTATGGTGGACCTGCTCACAGATACCTCCTTTCCCGCTAACCACTCCTGTTCCATCTGCTGTAGTGAGGCTGTATCCTTCAGACTTCAAAGTCGTGCTCTAATAAAGCTGACTGGTCTCCCGACTGATTCCCCTCCATAACAACTGTGTCTGTGCCTAGAACACTTCTAGATATAGTCAATTATCTTAGCAGAGGAAACTTTTTTTTTTCTCAAGAAAAGATACAGAATTTGTGTAATGAGTATCAACAGGGTCAAATTCCCATGCTTTTCCTTTTGGATCCTTTTTCAAAAGCTTATCATAGGTATTGTTGTTGGGTGCTTCCAAATAAATTTCCCACTATTATTGCTAAACGTTAAAGGCAAGTACTATTGTCCCATCAGAGATTGGAACTGTAATGCTGCCTAGATTTACCAATGTGTTGTTGTTAGGTGATGATTCAATTCCTCCTCTCAGAAACCCATGTAAAAGACTAGAACTTCCATCGGACTCAGTGGGCTATAATATTTATGGATCTGATCACCTGATCTTTCTTCGATGGCACTGTTAGCCGCCATCCTTTAGGTTAACAGTACAGTAGTTAACGATTTTGATACCAGAGCACTATGTTCCATATAGTATAGTTAAGCTCATTGCCACTGAGTAAAATCTGTCTTGTAAACATCCTGTAAGGTGGAGAAGGACACCCCCATAGGGTTTCCAAGGTTATAGTCTATCTACAAATAGATTGCCACACCTTTTCCCAAAGAGCAGGTAGTGGATTTAAATTGTTTACCTTGTAGTTTGCAGCCAAGCCCTTTACTGACTATGTGACCAAGGTTCTATACTGTAGTCAATTGCATTTAAATCACTCGAGGTGTACCATAACCTTGACTGTCTGATAAAAATGCCTGACATTTTTTGTCTTGAGAGTTCTTACTCTCAGTGGCAATTTACCAATTTGATTCAACAACCAAATGTCAGTATGTTCATCTAGTTAGAAACACACTGTCATCAAGTCAATATTGATTCATAGTGACCCTATAGGACAAGGTTGAACTGCACTGATGAGTTTGCAAGACTGTAACTGTTTGTAAAAGCCTTGCCTTCTCGCACTGGGCTGCTGCTGATTTCAAATTGCCAACCAAGCTGATCACAGCTATTCCACTAGAGCTCTTGGTTAGAAAAGTAACTTGTAAAAACCTGCCATAGAAGACTCTTATAATGCACAGTTCTATTCTGATATACTTGAATTTCCCATGAGTTAGAATCAACTCAACAGCAATTGATGTCTTGATATTGTTAACCTTTTAATTAAAAATAAAACGAACAACATCAAAAACATTTTCATGTGTTTTGGGTGAAAGTTTGCAGAGCATTTTGTTTTTCCGATCAATGATTGATGTACATTTTGCTTAAGGCTATCAATTGTAATCCCCACAGACCTGTGTTTCACATTTCCAAGTATCCTTCTTTCCTATCCTTTTTCTAAGAAGTACCTACCTCCCTGGCATTATTATTCACTGTATCGACCCATAAATTACTTAGTTTAATGCTGCACCAAGGGGCTGAGGCCAGGTCCTGGTGTGAAGAGTCATTAAAAGCCAGGATCTTGAAGATTCTACAAGTTTCCCCTAGACCAGTAAACGTAGACTTTGTTCATGATCTCAAGTTTTTGAGTCTGATGAGGTGCCACGCCCAGCCCCCAAAGTCTGTTTTTGGGATCCTCGGGGACTTCGTTTTCATTGCTCCCCTTGCTGCTCTGTTAAAGGTCTTGGTCTTTTCGCCTTGGTGTGGTAGGGTCAGATCGGGCACAATACCCACACTGTGTATCCAATATTGTCCCCAGAACGCTATGGATCAGTAAGGACTTTGTGTCTTGTGGTGGGGCTGGCCCTCTGATCCTCTCTGTGCATTGGCTACTCCGAGCTGCTGGAATATTGTTCTCAGGGCTTGGGGGGCCAGGATGTCAGGATATGTTCCACTCTCCCTTTCTGTTTCCTGCTCAGTTTGTTCCTATGTGCTCTGGTCTGACACACAACCTCTCCCTGAGTTGTAGCTTCAGTGCTGTCCTCTGTAGGGTCTTCTTCTGGGGGACGGCGGGGTGGGAGTGGGGTGCTAGGGCAGTCCACATAGCTAAGATTGTGACCTGCCCAACAGACCTCTACTGGTTTGCTGTTTCATGGCAATATGCTTCATTCACATCTTGGTGCACCACGTTGAGGTCTGGTTCCTCTCTCCCTCTCCTTTGGAAATAGAAATAATAAACTCCCCTGGGGTGGTTTAGTGCCCTGTTCCCCTGCTACCCATGTCTTCTTTTTCTCACCTATTTCTTTTCCCCTCCTTTATAATTGGCTGCCATATGTATCCCTGGATTGGTCTGGCACCTGCCATAGTACCTGGACCTTACCCCAGAAATGTAGGCATGTAGTGCCTTTTCCTTATGCCTCTTTTGCTTTTTAAGCATACCTCAATGGACTCATGTTGTACTTGTCCTTTTGTGCTTTGCTTATTTCGCTCAGCATAATTTCCTCCAATTCTTCCCATGCCCGATGTGCTTCATGCATTCATCACTGCTTTTTAGGGGTGCATAGTACTCCATTGTATGTATGTACCACAATTTTTTAATCCATTTGTTCATTGATGGAAATTTAGGTTGTTTTCAACTCCTTGTGATTGTGAACAGTGCTGCAATGAATATTGGAACACAGATGTCTGGACATTGTTTCTGATGTCTTCTGTGTATATGCCCAGTAGGGGGATGGCTGGGTCATATGGTAGCTTGATTTCCATGTGTTTTAGATATCGCCAAATTGAGTTCCATAATGGTTGTACATACCTAGAGGTCCACCAGCAGTGGACAAGAGTTCCTACTCCATCCACCACAGCCCCTCCAGCACTTGTTGCTTTCTGATTTTTTGAATTGGGCTATCTTTGAGGGTGTTCGGTGCTATCTCCTAATTAGTTGTTTTAATTTGCACTTCTCTATGGCTAATGATCAGGAATATTTTCTCATATGTTTATTGGCCATTCAGATATCTGCCCTTGTGAAACTTCTCTTTAGGTCCTTTGCCCACTTCCTTAGTGGGCAGTTAGTTGTTTTCTTATTGGAAGCTTTTAAAGGATTGTAAATTTCAGTAATAAGTCCTTTGTCTGATGTGTCATTGCTAAAGATGTTTTCCCAGTCTGTGGGCTCTCTTATTAGTCTCTTGATGAATGATTTTCATGTACACAGGTGTTTTATCTTCAGCATATCCCACTTGTCAATATGTACCTCCTCTGTGTTTGAGCCCTTCCCCATTTCCAAAAGCCTATGTATTCCTGCGCCAAAGTTCTCAGGTATGTCCCAATTCCATCATTGATAGTGCTAATAATTTGGGGTTTAACCTCCAGGTCTGCGATCCACCTTGAGTTTATTCATTCACATGGAGTGAGGTCTTGCTTCGTTTTTCTCCATTTTTTCCCCAGCACCACTTGTTGAAGAGGTCATCTGTTTCTCAACTAATACTTTTGTGGCCCTTATCAAAGATCAGTTGTCTGTATGCTGATGATTTTATTTCTGGGTTTTCAGTTATTTCCTGTGTTAGTCTGAGAAGACTAGAGAAACAAATTCATACACGCTCACATGTGTATAAGAAAGAGCTTTATATATAAGAGCAATTGAATATTGAGAAAGCATCCCAGCCCAGTTCTGATCAATTCCATAAGCCTGATATTAGCCCATATGTCCAATACTGATCCATAAGATCCTCTTCAGACTCACAAAGCGTATGCAATGACCCAAATGCAGGATGATCCCAAGCCAGTGGGTGGAAAGTCTTGTGGATCCAGTTGGGGTGTAAGCATCTCACCACTGTAAGGGGTCTCCATGTGGTTTAGGCCTAGGTCCATGTGTCTTGTCAGCTGCAATGTCTCCCAGGGAGTGAGCCAAGAGAGAGTGTCTTCCACCTCCAAGAAGGTATACCCGAGTTCCCAGAATCCTCATGAGGCCATGCCCACACAGAAGCCTCATTGTCTAGATAGACAGGCTAGACTCCACCCCTTCACTCTTAATCATCTCAAATTGACAAGTGATTATATAACTACCACATTTTCCTTTGGTCTGAGTATCTGTAATTTTACCAGTACCACATTGCTGTGACCACTGTGGCTGCATAATAGGTGCTAAAGTCAGGTAAAGCAAGCCCTCCCACTGTGTTCTTCTTGAGGAGTTCTCTGCTAATTCTGGGCTTCAACACTCTCCACATGAAGTTAGACATCAATTTTTCCAATTCTCTGAAGAAAGATGATGGTATTTGAATTGGATAGCATTCAACTTATATAGTGTCTTGGGAAGAACTGACATCTTTACGATATTGAGTCTCCAATCACAAGCATGATCCATGATCCAGTCTTCCATTTGTGGTGGTCACTGTTGATTTCATGTAATAGTGTTCTGTTGTTTTCCTCATCAAAATCTTTTGTTTCTTGGTCAGGTATATCCCTAGATATTTCAATTTGTACTTGACTATTGGGAAGGGTACTACCTTTTTGATCCCCTCTTCTGTAGTCTTATCCAATGTGTAGAGCAGTCTGGTTGACTTCTCTTTGTTGCTCTTGTATCCTGCTACTCTGCCATATTCCTCTGTCGCTTCCAGCACTCCCCTTGTGGAGTTTTGGGGATTTTCCATATATAAAATCATGTAATCTGTGAGTAATGATAGTTTCATCTCTTCCTTCCCCAGATGAATAACTTTAATGTCTTTTCTTTGCATTATGTTGTTAGCTAGAATCTGCAGTACAATGTTAAATAAGCGAGGGGACAAGGGGTATCCTCGTCTGGTCCCCTTTTGCAACAGGGTTATTTTTATCCTTTATCCATTGAATACCACGTTGGCTGTTGGTTTTTCATATATACTTTGTAAAATATTGAGGGATTTTCCTTCCATTTCTATCTTCTTGAATGTCTTAAACAGTGTTGGATGTTGTTGACTGCTTTTTTTATCGTGTGGTTCTTATAATTTTTTATGTCAATGTGGCAAATAATACTAATGTTCTTTCATATGTTCAACCATGCCTGCATCCCTGGAATGAATCCCATTTGGTCATGGTGAATTATTTGTTTTACATACTTTTGTTTTACATATTCTATTGGCTGATATTTGGTTAAGGATTTTTGGATCGATATTCATTAGGGATATTCGTCTGTAGTTCTTGATTCTTGTGGGATCCTTGCCCTCTTTAGGTATCAGAGTTACACTAGCTTCATAGAAAGAGTTCTGTAGTTTGCCCTCTTTTTCTGTGCTCTCGAAGAATCCATGTAGGATTTGTATCAGTTCTTACCTGAAGGTTTGGTAGAATTCTCCTGTGAAGCCAACTGACACAGGGGATATTTTGTTGGTAATATCTTAATAACCTGTCTATTTCTTCTATTGCAATGGATCTGTTCAGGTGCTTGACATCCATCTGGGATCGTTTAGGGAGGGATTCTTTATCCAAGTATTTGTCCATGTTTTCCAAGTTGTTGAATTCATTAGAGTACAGGCTTTTGTAGTACTGTGTAGTTATCCTTTTGATTTCATTAGGGTCCTTTGTAATGTACCTGTTTCATCCCTCATCCTTGCTATTAAAATTTGTTCCTCCCCTTCTTTGGATAGGTTTACCTCGGTCTGTCAATTCTGTTAATCATTTCAAGGAATCAACTTTTATCTGCATTAATTTTTTACATAGTTTTGTTTCCCCCCTCATTTATTTCTGCCCTGATTTTTATTATTTCTTATCTTTTACTATTAGGATTGTCTTGCTGACACTGCTGTGATTGCTGTAAATTTTGTGCCAGCATATCAAACATACGTCTCTCTTCCTTTTTCATGTGTGCCTGTTTTGCTATCAAACTTCCTCTCATAACTGCCTTTGTTGTATCCCAAATGTTTTGGTATGTCATATTGTCATTCTCATTGGTTTCTAGAAACTTCCCAATTTTATTTCTGATCTGAGCCAATACCCACTCGTTTTGCAATAGAGAGTTATTCATCCTTCAATTGTTTGCTCATGCTTTCTTAAAAGTCCTTTTGTTGTTTTCCAGCCTTGTGACATAGTGGTTAGACAGGGAAATCTGTATAATCTCTATTTACACAGACTCAACTTGTGTCCCAGCATGTGGTCTATCTTCACGTATGTGTCTTGTGGGCTTATAAAGAATGTAATTTTTTTTTTTTTTGGTAAGTGGTTGGAGAGGTCAAGTCATCCCATTGTGGAGCATAGATCTCTAGCCTCTACCAAAGTAAGCTTCTTTTCCTGCGATCTGTCTTAGAGAGTGGTATATTAAAATTACCTACTATGATTATTGAGCCTGTTTTCTTTTTTCATCTTTTGAAGCATTGAATGATGAATTTCGCCGGTCTCTTTTTGGTTGTGTATATATTTATTTTACTCATTGATTCTTGGTCTACTGTTTTGAGCATTACATAGTGCCCCTCCTTATCTCTTGTGATGGCTTTCACCTTGAGATCAGTCTTGGCCAAGATTAGGATTGCAACCCCTGCTTTTTTTTGAATTGCCATTTGCATGGTATATTTTTCTCCAGCCTTAATGCTTAGCCTATTTTTATCTGTAATCTTCAGATGTGTTTCCTGTAGGCAGCAGATCGATGGGTTGTGTTTTGTAAGCCTGATTTCAGTCTATTGATAATCAGGATTATTACATTCATTTGTGGACTCTATGATGTCATCTTTTATCTTTTGTGTTGGGTGTTTTCCTAGCTACCTTTATTATCATTGCATTGGGCGTGTGTGTGTGTGTGTGTGTGTGTTTGTGTGTGTGTGTGTGTGCGTATGGTTCGTTCTTGCCTTCCAACTGTTGAGCCAATGTTATCTTGGGGAATGTTCTTGCTTTGTTGACCTCTGGGTAGAGCTGTTCTATGTGGTTGTCTCTTATTTGTGCTCGGTGTGTGTTGTTCTTCTGCCCATACTGGGTTGGCAAGAATTCTTTGTAGGGCTGGATTTCTTTTAACCTACTCTTTGAGTTTGTCCTTGTCCGGGAAGACTCTTAGTTCTTTATCTATCTTGATAGATAATTTGGCTGGATAGATAATTCTTGGGTTTGATTTTTTTTTTTCCTTTCAATTTTCGAAATATGTTGCACCACTCTCTCCTTCGTATTGTTTGCCTATAGGTCTGAGCATATTTGTGTTTGGGTGCCTTTGTAAGTAACTGCTTCTTTTCCTAGTTGCTCTTATGATTTTATTTTTTTCCTCAAAGTTAGATAATTTAACTATGCATTGGTGAATTCTTCTTGGAATTGTCTAGTTGGTGTTCTTTAACACTCCTGAATTGTTGTCTGGTTTTCATTCATTAAGCTGGGGAAGTTTTCCTCTTAAGAATCCCCTAGCTATTTTTGCCATTGACTTATTCATTGTGTCTTGTTCAGGTAATCCAATTATTCTAATGTTCCTCTTCATAGCATCCGACATGGGTCTCAAGTTTTCTTAATTTTAAAAAAATCATTTTATTGGAAGTTTTCCTCTAAGAGTCCCCTAGGTATTTTTGCCATTGACTTATCCATTGTGTCTTGTTCAGGTAATCCAATTATTCTAATGTTCCTCTTCATAGCATCCGACATGGGTCTCAAGTTTTCTTCTTTTTAAAAAAAAATCATTTTATTGGGGGCTCATACAGCTCTTATCACAATCCATACATACATACATACATTGTGTCACGCACATTTGTACATTTGTTGCCATCATCATTTTCAAGACATTTTCTTTCTGGTTGTGCCCTTGTTATCAGCTCATCATATTTCCTCTCCCTCCCATCTCCTCCCTCCCACTGAACGCTTGATAATTTATAAATTATTGTTGCTTTATCATGATTCTCAGGTTTTCTTCAGCTTCTCTGATTATTTTGTTTGATTGTCTTTCCTCTTTGTTGAAATCTGCCTTCTTATCCTCTAGGTCACTGGTGTGATGCTCTGCTTCTTCATGTTTGTTGGTGCAGCCTCTGAATTTGCTACTGGCTTTTGTTACCTCATCCCTTAACTCTTGTATTTCCCTTTGGTGCATGGCCTTTATCTCCTCTATCATTTCATCCTTATTTTTTTATTGCTTCACTCATATTCTGTATGACTCTAAGCAGCATGCTGAAGATTTCTTTCTGTAGCAGGTCAATGTCTGCCTCTTCTATAACTGCCATTAGGTTCAGGTCACCCTCTGATGTTGGATTTTGTTTCTCTTGTTTTCTTATCTAGGTTGTTGAGGCTGTGTTTTGTTTACATATCATTTTGGAGGAACTCAGTGCCATTTTCCTGGGAGTCAAAGAGCCCTGGGCTCTCCTTTTGGAAGGTTGATATGACTGCTTCTGGGGGCTGCCTGTAGCCAACTGTCCTGGAGGATTTTGCTTCATTTTTGTCCCACTGGGATTCCCATCTCACCCTAGCCTATTGGGAACCTGTTGTTTGGAGGGCAGGATGGATGGCCCTCTCAGCTTTTAGGGTCTGAGGACAGCCTTCATTGCACTCTAGCAGCTCTAAGGCTTCTGTAGGAGCCTGTTTGCAGCTGTGCAGGCAGTGGTCTGAAGGAAAGTGCTGGCCTGGGTTCAGGGTCATGCAGTTTGGGGGAGGAGTTGGGGTAGTGGGGGTTGGTCCATTCCCGGATACAGGCAATGGGACAGCAAACAGGAGGGAAGAAGGGGCCAGCTACACTGGTTAGTATGCAGCTCTGTCACTCAGAGCACAGAAGGCGGGAAGGTGTGTGCAGGGAAAAGGTAGAAATGGGCAGTGAGAGGGCTCTGTGCCACATGGGTTCCCAAATTGTGGCCTCAAGAGCCTCTTCCAGGTGTCTGTTGAGCCTGGGACCTCGGGAATCAATAACCTGTGCAGGCAATGGGGGGAAGTCAGCTCTTGGTTCAGAGAGGTGCCCTGGGCTGTTGCGGGAATTCACTGACAGCCTTGTAACCCCTCCTTGGCCCCCAAATCTCCCCACTCACCAATCTCCACTGAGCTCCAAACATGAGCTGCCTACCTGGTCACCATCTAGCCCCTCCTCTTCCTCCTTTTACATTTCTGTGTTCTGTGTCTTCCATAGACAAACACTTGCCAACAAGGAAACGCTGTTTTCTTCAAACTGTCCCATTTCAATTCCATCCACATTTTTACTTCCATAAGATTAATTGGTTAACTCCTCAGAGTTTAACTCCTAGAATATTGAAAAGCCTCCTAATTAATAATTCTGCTTTAAGAATCTTCATAATCTGGAGTCTGCATATCTTTGGGGCATCATTTTTTGGTCACCCGTTTCTGCATGTAGTGCTTTCTATCCCTACAGATTTGGGATATTTGAGACTTCATCTGTGGTTTTTAAAAATGGCATTCTTCCTTATTGAATAACTTGTTCCCTCATTTTTCTACTTCATATTGTTCATGTTGTCCAGAATGACCTCTTAATATATATAATTTGTTTGATTTCATTTTCCTCTTCTGGCTTGAGGAGCAAACAGGAACCATTTCTGACTAGGGAGAGATTTAAGAGCATTAGCAGATGATGTCACATAATTCTAACAGAAGAAATAATATGTTTTATTAAGACAAATAATAACCGTTCCATGTGAAATGACCAGATCAGGTAAAATCCTAGATTCTTCAGCAATTTGGCATATTGGTTATTCAGTAAATTACTAAATTGTATTCATTGGGGAAAAAATATATAGCTTTTCTCCCTTCGATAACATATTCCCCTTTCCAAACTACTGAGATTGATCTACCTGTGGATTCCTAGCAATAGAAACATACCTGGTTGAATACAAATGAGAAGTATGTTAACACATAATGTCTCTCTTTACAGGTAATATGGCACCTTACTTGTGAAAGACTAGTTACAATTTATATTAGATCCCAAAGAATAATATCAGACTTCATTTTTTCTCAAAAACGTACAATTCTCAGATATAAAGAAATCAGTTGTCAATTACTCTTCATAAGGTCAAATAACAGCAGGATAGCCCACCTGAGGAGATAGTTAACATTTCCATTTTTCACATTTGATCAAGTACAAAAGTAATATACTTGTCACCAAATCACTTTGACAGTAAAACCCTTTGACAACCAAATATATCTAATTTTCCTAACGCTTTAAAAGTACAACATGTATGCAATGCAAAAGAACACAAAATTCATAGAATTTTACTTTAATGGTTTTTTTTTAGGTGTAGTTTAAATTTAAAAGAAAATGTTATTTTTTTGTGTGTTGATATCTGAGAATTGATTGATACTTGGTAGGTTAAAGTCCCCTCAATGCTAATTACTTGTGTCCTTTATCTGTAACATTATGAGGATATCAGTGCCCATATGCACTATTTGTCTGCGTAATTAGTGATTTAATTATTATGTTCAACTAATACGCATTTACCATTTTATAATTAAAGAAATGTCTGCATATTTTATTATTTATAAAACATATCTTTTAAAAATCATAGTCATCAATAATGCCAGTATAATTAAAATATTTCTTGTTTCTCCCAGCTAAATCAGCCAACCAATTTCTTTCATACCGAGTCCGGTTTGCTTAAACCACGTGTATGTGACAATAGAACTGTGTTCCATAGGACTGGCAATGGCTCATATTGGGGGACAGTTGATATTTAGGTCTTTCTTCTAAGGACTTGAACTACCCACCATTTGGGTGACATTTGCAATACCCAGGGACTTTGTTGGAATCATAGTAGCTTTTCATATCTTTTTAATTTTCACTTTATTTTTATTACTTTCATTCACAGCATAGTATTCACAAATTCAACATCTTGTGTACTGCTATACCTCAGATATATTGCAAGTTCTGTTCCAGAACCACACAATAAGTCCAAGATCACAGTAAAGTGTGAGGCACGCAATTGTTTTGGTTTGTAAAAACCTACAAGATCTGAGTTTACATGAGACTACCATCTAAAATTGTGTAATGCCATTATCAAACCTTTTGAAATGTTGTGAGAATCATGAAAATATGTCACGGAAGCATAGAGTTTGCATATATGTTGTTAAAATAGTGCCTGTATAGGCTTGCTACTCATGGCTTCTACATATGGACAATTTATAAGAAAATGCATTATCTACAAAGCACAATTAAATTTAGAACAATAAAATGTGATATGCCTTTTTTGTAAAATTAATGACATTAATTACATACTTGCCTCCGTTCTCATGTTACTTTTCCAAATTGTTCCTCCTTCATTAATATAAACTAATGGTCCCTTTAGTCTCCCGTCTAATCATATTCTAGAAAAATAATTTAAAATATTTAATGGTTGGAAGAACTTTAAAACATCTATTCTCATCATTCTCATGTGTATTTATATATACCTATACATACAATGTACCAATCTGTTGAAAAGACCTCTTTAAAGTATTTAAGTATAAGGACGTAATTTTGAAGAGTAAAGTGTGCCTGACGCAGGTAATCATATTTTCAGTTGCCTCATTTAAATATGAAAATTGGATAATAGGCAAGACCAAAGAATAACTTATTCATTTGACTTTTGGTTGTGGGGAAAGTAACATGGACTTCCAGAGCAAGCAAATATTCCTTGGTGGAAGTAGAGCCAAACTGTGCCTTAGAAGAAAGTATGGTGGGACTTCATCTCATAAACATTGGCTATCATGCTTTGTACAGTAAAAAGCAGACAAAATAGTAATGCCCCTAATGAAATGTATTCACACAATAGTTTCAATAATAGGCACAATTATAGCAACATTTGTGAGAATTTATGTTCTGTTGTACATAGGACTTCTATGAGTCGGAAACCAATATAAAGCCACCTAACAAGGACAACAATAAATATATCAAACATACCCATGTACATATTCATATACACATATATATTTGATAAATACACAGATTAATTTCCATTTCAGATTAATAGTGCATACATTGATGTGCACATTTCCATACCCAATTTTCAGGTATCCAGTTATTAATATAATTTACTTAGGCAACTCCTTCTCACAGGATGAGGTTAAATAATCATTATCATTTTTCTCAACTTTCCAGTTGTTGATTTTTAGGCATCAGTTTCAAAAATGGATAAATACAGCAGAGTGTAAAGCAAAAGAAAATAAAGTTTCAATATTCAGGGTGCCCTAAATGTGTTGCAATCTGCCTATTATTCTTCAAGATACAGATCTTCTATTTAAAAGATCAAGTGTAGGAGAATTATTTGCCTCTTCTTAAAACACATTTTTTGTTCGTTTCAGTCAAGCTCAATTGAAGATAACCACATTTAATGATTTGTTTCAATCAAGTTCAGTAAGTTTCATAATTATCAGATACTCCCCCCAAACTATGTCAATCAATTTTTTATCAGTCTTAGTTTTGGTATAGATATTTTTATCTATATATATATATTAGTGATTGGGAAGGGATGCTATGATTATATTTTCTTTTAAAATCAAATCTAAACTATACATTTGGAAATGTATATATATACACACAAATATATTTACATATATATTCCCTAATTTCTTTACAAATATCAAGTCATCAGGCAAAGTGACTGATGAATTCTGATTTTAGAAATGTACTATCTGGCTGACCCTTTAGATTATTGCTTGGTCTTGCAGATTTCTGGTCTTGTAAAATAGTAAGTGTTCTAGAATGCAGTATAGCTTTTTAGATGTAAATGTGACTTATAAAAATAGACACAGCTGTAGGTGAATACTTGTGATAATGACATTGAGTTAGTTTATTGTGCCAACTTGGCTGATAAACACGTGTGTTTAATTGAAGGGCGGAGGGATAAATGGCTCGGTGAGCTTCGCCTTTCGAGTTCTCGGGTCTCTTGCTTTGTGATGGTTGCACCAGGGTGCAGCTGCCTTAGCAGTTCCCTGCTTAGCTGGCAAGGCTCACTTCCTGCAAGACATCCCCAAGGAGAAGCCACTTGGATCTACCCCGATGCAGCCCTCGGTGCTGGAGCACCTGTGTAAACCCCTGCCAGCGCTGAGATGTTTACACATTCACTGACTTGGCTTTCCTCCTGCAGTCAGCATCATTGTGTCTGTTTTGTGAGATGGAGGAGGGCCTTGTGGATTGGTGTTGGACATATGAGTTAATGGGTTAATGTTGGACTTGTGGGCTTGGGCAGCACTGGGTTGGGATGTTTTCTTGATGCGCACTTAACCTTTATATAAAACTCTCTTATACATGCGTTTCTGTGGATTTGTTTCTCTAAAGTACCCAGACTAATACAGGCATGTTTGAACAATAGCCATCCAGGACCCAGAAGTCTCAGTGGCATTTGAGTAACCCAAAAGAAGCAACTTGTCTCCATGGTTCCATTCTAGTGATATTTAGTATGTTTAGTTTGAAAGCCAACCAATCATGTGTTTGGAGATATGCCATTTAAAAAAGTTTGGCTAAGAATATAATTCAATATATTTAAGTAAATAAAGGCTGTGAGAATAATTAAAATGGAAATCATATAGATGTGGAAGCAGCTAGTTCAGTGCCCCTGGCACTAGTTCTGCATATAAGTAGATGAGTAGTGCCATTATAAGGAAATAAATCATTGCAATTTACATACATCAGAATACTTAAAGGTACTGGAAATATTTATAGGTTGGAAAAACTACATAAAATAAGTGAACTAAAAGTGATGTAGACTATGAGTTAAACATCAAATGAGATTCATTGGTGGAGTAGGAAATAAAATATTTAAAATTTAGTAATTTTATAAGTAAAAATAGTCTGGAAAGTAATATTCTGGGAAGACTTAAGTGACATGACAGTTCACGCAGAGTCAAATATATGTTGTCAATTTATTAAAACTTAATGGCTAACATTGAGTAGAATTCATCATTAAAAAATAGATGGAAGTGGTTTTTAAAGAGTGAAAATAATTTTGCTAAGGAAAATGTTTGCATTTGCATTTAATTCCCCTTCTGTGTTTTCACATCATTGAGAGGATGAAAACAAAGTAATATTAACATTTCTGGGCACAAATCCCAGATAACCACATAATCCTTAAGGCAAGGAAGCAGAAGCCAGGCATATTATGCCAGAGAGAGAGAAAAGAAAGAGAAAGATATCTTTTTTAAAAAATCTGTAAAACTTATATTTGTAACTTATCTCTTTCTAATTATAATTTCATTCACTATATATCATTTATCTTCCTCCATTAAATAAATTACTTTGATCTCTGGCTCAACAGTAAAATAATACTAGATTGTGTTTCTTTATACTATCCCTTTGTAAAATAATTTTAAAATGCCATGGCTATTTTTGTGCAGTCTTTGCTAACGGATATGTTTGAATAACTACTAATAATTTTAGTAGATTTTTTTCTTGTCTATATATGAGGATAGCTTTTACTTTTCCTCTCAATTGTTTTTGGCAATATATTTTTTATATCTTAAGTGTTGGACCATGTTTTTCAAAATAGGAGCCCTGGACACACGCATTACAAGCTGAGAGTTTTTGATAGGAGTAAAGGGAAGTCTGAATTATGAGGCCAGAATGCCCTCTTCCTACGTCAACCCGAACAGGACAGTTTTATTTTTACCATTTGAATTATTAATGTTTTAAATTATTTCATTATTATTGAAAGTTTATAAAAGTATCATTTTTCATCGCTTCTCGGCCTTTTGGCTAAGATCAAGTGTAGTATCTGTTCTTATCAGTTTAATATCTGATATGTCCTCTATCCGAGAACAATATATTAAATGGATTTTTGTAGCAGAGAGATGGAATAGGAGCTTGCTCCGTCCACTCCACACATCGACCTGGTATTGCAGTACTTCCAGGAATGGTGCACCAAAAAAAAAAAAAAGTATCATTTTTCAGTGGTGACCCATGGACTTCCACCAGGGTACGAAGCTTTTTGAAAGAGTTTCAACTTAATAGTTCTCTTTACAATTAAAACTTGAATACATACTGGATTTTAAGTGAATATGAAAGTTGTTCTTTCGGGGACCTATGTAAAGGAAACAGAATGCTACTGGAGGCTGTACTACCCCAGGTCATGTGCCAGATTGAGCCATGATATCCTTAGCGTCTCCACTGACTGATTTTTGGAAGTAAATGACCAAGCCTTTCCTCCATGCTTTGGAAGATCCTCTAAAATCTACTCAGACCATAGCAGCATGCAAGTCTCCCCTGCCATTGACTTAGGGAAGACAAACAAAGACTATCATGATGCTTACCTTCCGTTAAATTTTTAATCGGCAAAATATAGCTGCCATGATGTTAATGCTTAGAAGTGTTTTTATTTGTAGATACATACTGTACAGTATGTACCATAATTGTAGAGATGTGGAACATAAAGAATACTAATTTTGAGACAATACAGTGTAATGAGGAACATAAAAATGATAATAGTCCTGCAAACTTGCCTCTTGTGCTGTTCATACACCAGTAAGCGACCTTAGTCTGAATAAATTCCTTACACAGTATATGACAGTCTATATCTCTAAGAATTTAAAACAATTGCTAATAAACTGAGAGTATGGTGAAAATACTTCGTTTCTTTTTTCAGCTACTGAATTATAGACAAGAGCCACTCGATTTAAAGAAAAGTGGTGTAAAATGGCAGTCAGCATTTTTTAAAAATTGTACCATCATTTAGAAATAAGACCTAGCCCATCATTACAAAATAATACTAGTTTATATTTATAGGTACAATATATAATATTCACATATCAACTAATAAGCACAGATTATTATGTTTTATACAATAATTAATCATATAAATTATGCATGTTTTAGAATGAATTTTCCCCAGGTCAAAAATGATGGAATACATCATTTATATTTACTAGTCTAGAATTATACAATGCACGGTTTGCATTGCAGTAGAAAATATTTGATTTTCAAATAAATATAAATTTAAAGTGGGAAAGTTAAATATGTCTTTATATATAACTCCAAAACCAAACCCACTGCCATTAACGTCCATGCCTACTAATATTGACCCCATAGGGCAAGCTAGAACAACCCCTGTGAGTTTCTCAGACTAATTTTTTAAATCATTTTGTTGGGGTTTCTTACAGCTCTTATCACAATCTGTACAGCATCCATTGTGTCAGGCACATTTGTACATATGTGGCCATCGTCATTTTAAAAACATTTTCTTTCTACTTGAGCCCTTGGTATCAACTCATCCCTCTCTCCCCACCCTCCCTTTCTCATGAACCCTTGATAATTTATTAATTTTTTTTTCATGTCTTACACCAACCACTGTCTCCTTTCAGTCACTGTTCTCTTGTTCGACCCCTGGGAGGGGGTTATATATCAATTTTGTGATCAGTTCCTCCTTTCTCCCCCCACCTCCCCCTTACCCTCCTGGTATCGCTACTCTCAACATTGTTCCTGAGGGGTTTATCTGTCCTGGATTCCCTATGTTTCCAGCTCTTACCTGTACCCATGTACATGCTCTGGAATAGCCAGATTGGTAAGGTATAATTGGGGTCATGATAGTGGGTCAGGGGGAGGAGGGGAGAGGAATCATTAAAGAACCAGAGGAAAGTTGTATGTTTCATCGGTGCTACACTGCACCCTGACTGGCTTTTCTCTTCCTTGTGACCCTTCTGTGAGGGAATGTCCAATTGTCTACAGATGGGCTTTGGGTTTCCACTCTGTCTTCCCCCCTTCATTCACATCGGTATGTTTTTTTTGTTCTGGGTCTTTAAAGCCTGATACCTGATCCCATTGACACCTCATGATCACACAGGCTGATGTGCTTTTTCCATGTGGGCTTGGTTGCTTCTCAACTAGATAGCTTCTTATTTATGTTTAAGCATTTAACACCACAGACACTATATTTCTTTATAGATGGGCACCACCAGCTTTCTTCGCCACATTTGCTTATTGTGACAGGTAGGTTTATTGTGCCAATCTAGTCAATAAACATATGTGGAATTAATAAGGTCACAGTTTAATTGAAGGGCAATGAGATAAATGGCTAGGTGAGCCTTGCCTTTCTGTCTCTTGCTCTCTGATGATCTGACCAGAGTCAGGCTGCCTTAGCAAGTTCTCTGCATCAACTTGCAAGCTACACTATCTGTGGGACAGTCAATCTGTGGACCGTGTCGCTGTAGTTTGAGGTTCCTTTAAGACCTGCTTTGCCAGATTGGTGGTGTATACATCACTTAAAACTGGGGACTGTCGGACCTCTCAAAGTGCTCTTACATCGAGGGAGTACTTGAGTGGAGGCCCAATGTCTGTCTTGCTGCCTTAATACTTAACATATAAATATGAGTACATAGAGATATTTCCCTATTGTTATATATAAATACATATACATATGTACATGCCTGTATTTAGACCTTTATGAATGTCCATTGCCTCCTAGTTCTTTCTGCTGTTTCCTTTTACTTTCCTCTTGTCCTATCACGTTTGACCTTCATGTGACTTTCATCAATTCCTCTTGGCTGCATTACACTTGATCGAACCCCACCAGGCATCCTATGCCCTCCTCTCCATCGATTTTAGACCACGTATTCCCTTGTCCTTGAGTTTGTTGGCACCCTGCCTTCTTTTCCCCCACCTCCCCTGCTCCCATGTCCCTCCCAATCCATTGGTCCCATTATTTTCTCCTCTGGATTGTTTATCCCTCCTATCTTATCTAGATGGACATGCAAAAACAATCATAAGCAGAAAAGCTAAACAAAAAACAACAACAACAAAAAAGAAAAGGCTATAAATAGTTCCAGGTCTGTTTGTTGACCTTTATAGTGTTTTCCAGTTGAGTCTGATGGGGTGATACACCCTGGCCCCAAAGTCTATTTTTGGTGTTCCTCGGGGACTTCATTGCTTTGCTCCCCTTGCTGCTCTTATACATAGCTCAGTGCTTTGCCCCGGTGTGGTGGGATCAGATTGGGCACAATGCTTGCAGTATGTCAGTAGGATTGCCCCTCGTGGTGCTATGGGTCAGTGAGGGATGTCATGTCTCATAGTTGGGCTGGTCCTGTGGTACTCTGTACATTAGCTACTCTGAACTGGAACATCATCCTCGGGGCTTTGTTCCAGGATGTGTTCCACTCTCTCTTCCCTCCTGTGTGCTCTGATCAGACACACCCCTCTCCCTGAGTACTAGCTTCAGTGCTGCCCTCTGTAGTGCGTTCTTCTGGGGCAATGCAGTCAGGGTAGGAAGTCCATGTAGCTGGGATTGGGGCCGGCCCTGCAGACCTCACTATTGGTTTGCTGCTTCATGTGCCAGTATGTTTCATTCATTCTTGGCCACCAGGTTGAACTCTGGTCCCTCTCACCCTCTTTATGGGAGTAAAGAGCTCCTTTTTGGTTTTGGGTGGGTTTTTTTTGTAGTTTTCTTAATATAGTATGCACGTATCATACACTTCCATGGTTAAATTGCTTTTAAAAATAATTGTATATACAAAATCACCATCAGTTCTAATGCTTCCTCCCCACCTCTTGCATTTATTGTCTGCTTCCCAATCCCCTCATCTTCCCTAGCCCCGCCTCACCCCTCTCCATACCAACAATAAACCATTGCATCAGGTATTGTCTCTATGCACCCACTCCTGTGCTTCACGAACTAGGACACCCAACAGAAACCATAAAAATAAAAACAAAGCATCAAGAGGAAAATAATAATATAAAGATAAGTATACAAATAAGGAATAAGAAAGAAAAGACCCCCGTCACTATTTTAAAAGACAGAGGAGAATTTTCTGTGGTGAAACAACCAAGAAATACTTGAGGTACAAGCAAATTCAGATTGGATCAAGAGGAAGGTCCACTGACAAAGTATCGTTTTATTCCATGGTTAGATCCATCATAATCAGGTATAAAATAATGCAATTAATTTCATCTGAAGACATGCATAAAATGCAATTGTTGCTGCTTAGCATAATGGAAATGAAGGGGGGAGTTGGTTTGCTTTATGTTACAATTTGGATCCTGTAGACATCCACGTAGAGATGTTGAGAGGGCACCTGAGTACATTGAAGTATCTAAAGGAGATACTGGCATTGTGCATAGAAATTGGAAACTATAGATTCACAGAAGACAGTTTTACACGGAGTAGGAGTTAGGGAAGAAGTGCAAGAGCTCAAATGAATATTTTGATGGGTCAGTTGGTTTGCTCAGAGTTGTCAGGAAGACAATAAATATCAAGCAGAGAGATTGAGAAAACTTATTCTGCTAGGTTGGATGCATGCAAACTAAGCAAACTGACATTTAGGAAGCAACGTGAAAAGAGTATTGTATTAAGAAGAAAACTACCGAGTAGTATCAAATGTTGTACTTGGTATACGACTATTTTGATTTCAGATCTATGACATTGCTTTTTTGTAAGTGAAATAATGGCAGATCCATTTTGTGTATGAAATAATCAGCTTCGTATGAATCAATAGTTCATCTGGTTAAGTTCTTGGCTGCGCGCCAAAAGTGTGATGATTCAAAATCACCTTTGGCTCCTTGGGAGCAAATGTTGGTCATTGTTTTCCCCACAGAGGATATGTCATCATCACTATCAACAACATTATCAACCACAACAATAACAGCAGCAAATAGCAACAGCTGGGGCTGCTGTACCATGCCACTTGTGGTGGTGTGGTCTGTACCTACCAGCAGCAGTATTATCCTTGTTATCCGCTCTGCACTATGTTAAAAATATAAATAAAAGCAAATTGATAGTCAGTGGTTAAGAAATGTAGGTTTCCTTTTTATTTATATTTTTGTTTATTTTATATTCAATTTCTAAGTTTATCCTTTCGCTTTTCTATCATGATCATCATCCCCTTTTCGCCTTATAACGAAAAATAAACTCTCACTCTAGTA
Source organism: Echinops telfairi (assembly GCF_000313985.2). NCBI lineage: Eukaryota > Metazoa > Chordata > Mammalia > Afrosoricida > Tenrecidae > Echinops > Echinops telfairi. The sequence continues at coordinate 15,087,562 of NW_022109767.1, forward strand.
GTTTGATTAGAAAATACTCGTTGTTCAGATACTCTTTCTAACAACCAAAGAGTGATGCTTTCAAGTTAATGAATATTTTAAACTTACTTTTTTTTAGATTGGCTTTAAACTTGAATGACAACAATAAAACATCATATTAGGATTGACATGACAACGACCAGTCTATATATGTAATCTGAGGGGCCTGAGAGCAGTGTTTAAAGCTAGCTGACGCCAGTGGATCCAACCTACTGGATGGTCCTCAGGAGAGTGATGTGGCAGCCTACTTCCAGCAATGTTGACAGACTTGGACACGCTATGGGACACTTCCACTGTGTCCTCTAAAATTACTACGGGTCCAAATTCAGCTCTTGGCTAGCATGTTTTGTGTTACATTTAATTAATAGTAAGAAAATCAACCACTGGTTCTTTTGCATTAAAACCCTTTTCAATTGAAATTCAGCTCCTAAAAGCAAAATGCATGTGTTTACTTCATCACTGACAGAGCAAACGTAGTTTCCCTGTGCAGAAATGATATCTTTTATCTGAAACAAGTATTTTTAATTAGAGTTGATTGTTTTTCTGTGTTACTTTATTTCTGGTTACTCTGTAAAGGTGACATTGGGATTTCCAGAGCACTAAGCCGATAGCAGTGGCAGAGTGCAAGCAGGGAACAAGGGTGAAGCCGACAGAACAGCAAATCCCAGTGGATTAGAAGATTTAGTAACGGCTTGGGGATCTGAATCCAATTTTTCTTCTTTTTATTTTTTATTACTTAGACTAGCCCACATTGTTTATGAAGTGCTTTACATATACACAATAAATAGAAAAGGAATGTCGAATTATGTGAAATGGAGTGTAGTTTAATTGAGAACAAAATAACAAAATCGGGCTCAGAACTCAATGCTCTATGTGCAGCCTGAATCGAGTAAAATCAGTAAGAATTTAAGGTTCTGATCTGCATTTTCTTTGTCAGGAGTTTCTACACTCTTTAATGAGTTTCTGCATGCCTTCAGTGCTGTCCATTTGGATGGGAAGCTCCTGAAACAGCTTGGCCCAAAGAATGGTTTGTGAAAGGAGACAGTTTTATAATGAAGGAATGTAAATGATGAAAAAACAGAAAAAGATACATACATAGGCTTCCTTGTAAACTGAGAAAGACAACGAAAAGTCATGAGGTTTAAAAAAATACTTAAAAGTGTCTTTTTTTAAGTTTTAAAAATGGCAACAATTTTGATGAGAGAATGGCTATTCATGTGGTCATATATGAGTATATTCAAGGAGAAAGATCTGAAATTAAATGTCAATATGCTGAAATGCAAACTCTTTGATAAATAATTTCACACAAAGCAATCCAAATCTTACCACTAGGAGGCACATGATATAGTAGAAATATATTATCCAACCAAAAATGAAGATGTGTTTACATGATAACTTACCTAACTTGTGATGTTAGGATAAAATATAAAATAAAATACCTTATCAAAAATTATACAGCATAATGAAAAACTCTAAATATATGTGGCGCTATATATAGAGAGGTGTGGTATTGAATCCATATGCTGTTGATCAATATGTTACTGCTGTTTTTGTGCCATTTCAGATACAGTTCACTTAAAAATATTAAAAATAAGTCATGCATTATTTTGTAATATAAATGTGTTTTGAGGTAGAAGATTTTTTGGTCAAAAAGCCTTGAGAAATGTATCACATCACACCTTTAAAAGTCAAGTTGAATATGAATTTTTCAAAATAAAATCACACAGTGAAGAAGCACAACTGTCATTATATTAATCAGAATTTCTTGAAATTATTTAATCAGGAAGGCCCTTCTCATTGATAACTGCTTCCACTGAACACGCTTTGGGAAACACTCTTTCAGATTGCCACATATCAATTGTGGAATGCCAAGTAACTCCTCATAGCAAGTATATGTGTAAAATAAGTTTCTGTATTTCTGTATTTCCCTAACAGAAGACTTTATCATACACTGTGCAATTATACATTACTTAAAATAAGTCAGCCAGAAGGGTAGCGCTTTTCCAAATCATGAAAGTCACTTTGATATTTCCAGTCCTTTGCTCCTGGATCACTTATCTGTTGCATTACAATGTGTAGGTGCTATGTGAGGCCATCGTGTCTGAGAAAGGTCAAATGAGGAAGACCTGAGATGAGACAGATTGAGACAGTGGCTGAAACATTGAGTTTAGACATAACAACAATTGTGAGTCTGGTACAGGACCAGGCTATGTCTCATTCTGTTGTAAATAGGGTCACTGTGAGCTGAAACCAATTTGAAGGCACCTAACAAAAATAAATTGACTCACATGGTTACATGTGTGGACAGACCCAGAATCTGTAGATAAAACAATTGTTAATTATGCTGAGTATCTTTTAATATGCTTATTGGCTATATATATATATATATATATTTGGTAGAATTTGCTTTGAAATTCTATTCTGCATAATTTGGTTTTGTTTTATAATTTTCCAGATTAAAAATATTAGTATACTATCAAAGTGTCAAAGGGTGAGTGTCCTTGCTCCTGGTCTGAGGAGAATAATATCCAGTCTTTCACTATTCAGCATGATCATAATCCTACTCATTTATTTATTTATTTTTATAAATGCTCTTTTCCAGATTGAAGAAAATCTCTTCTAGGGTAGCTTGTTGGATAAGGGTTTATTTGTTTTCATTTGTTTTGCTTTTAATCATAAAGAATGTTGGATTATATCCATTTTTCTCTTGCTGCATTTATTAAAAGAATTATGCTAAAATAATCAAATGTTGAAGACAAATCCTCTGGTCATCAAGCCCATCCTGCCCCATCCTGTGTACTGCAGCACAAACCATGCCCCGTCTTCCCCATTGGGCTTACGTTTGAGCCCGTGGTCACAGCCGTGGGTCCGTCCATCCTGCGGAGGTTTTCCTAGTGTATCCTTCAGTCCTTCTTATCACCTCTTTAGGTCAGAATGATCTTGTCAGACAAAGTACGAGATTGACAATTGTACATCTCGTTTACAGTTTTCTTTCTAGCACCACTTAAATCTGCAGCATTGGAAAAGTGAGTGATTTTTTTTTACATATAGCTTTCCCCCAAAATTTTTAAATAATCATCTGCTCTGTTCTTTTTTCTTCCCATCTATAGCATTCAATAATTCATTTTATAATATAGGATAAATATAATAATCATCATATTTTCCTTATCTTTACAATTAAATAATTATTGGTTTCATGACTATCTAAAAACCCCAAAGGTGCTTTCTGTGATTTTCTTATATTTAGTATGAGCTATATAATAGATTTTTAGTTAGGTAAATTTCTTTATTTACTTAATATTAATATAGATTTTGGCAGGTAAGTGTGCTTGTGAAATAATTAATGTTTTCTTCCCTTACACTTCTTGTGTAATTCCAATCTGAACTTAACTCACCGACATGAGGTCAAAGATTCATATCATTTTATTTTGATCACAGTATCATTGTCATTCCTGTTTTCATTACATTAAGTAATTTAAATTTATTTTATAATGAAGACTGGCAACATAAGTATGATCCTTGGTATTATGGATTCAGAGACCTGGTGTAGTTGGGAGTTAGCCAAAAGGCCAACCCTTTACAGCCATCAGTATCTCCATGGGAGAGGGATGAACTGACTGCTCCCATAAATATCTGCAGTCTAGGCGCATCTGCATAGGGCCCCTCTGAGTCAGCAAGGACAGCCCGACAGAGAGAAACCAGAGTTCAAGGAGAAGACATGACCGAAATCACAAAGCAGGCAAGCAGGCTTGCAACTTTAAGTCAAAACACAATGGCTTCCTGATACTGTTCAGTGTTCTCCTTTCCAAGTTGAGCATAAACCCAAAACTCGCTGCCATCAATCGGTGCTGATCCATACCGAACCTACAGCACAGGACAGAGTAGAACTGCCTTGTGACTTTCAGAGACGGTAACCCTTCAGAGGAGTGTAAAGCCCAGTCTTTCTTCCGAAGAGTGGTTCGTTGGTGGTTTTGAAGTGTTGACCTTGTTCGCAGTCCGACTTCAGGTGGAGCATAGGTCAACTTAAAGCATACACCTTTTTCCTCCAAATACAAAGGACCTTTAATAAGTTTCCTATAAATGAAACTAATGCTCTCCACAAGTTTTTCCCATCTTATAACAAAATTAATAACTAATAAAAAATTTCCATTTCTTAATAAACACTAATTTCTCCTCACATAAAGTTTTATCTCATCATGAATATTTTTACTTGAACATGTATTGTCTATTTACTGAATTTGTAAGCAGAAAATCCCAGAAAGATGTTTATTTGTGTTTTATTGACTGTGTAAAGGCATTTGACTGTGTGGATCAGAACAAACTATGGCTAACCGTAGAAGAATGGAAACTGCAGAACACTTCGTTGTGGTTATTCAAAACTTGTGCATGGATCAAAGGAGAGTTGTGAAAACAGCAAAGGAATACTGAATGATTTCATGTCAAGAAAGATAGATGACAAGATGGTTTTCTCTCACTGGACTTATTCAGTCTGCTTGCTGTGCAAATCATCAGAGAAGCTGGCTTATACAAAGAAGAATGTGGGATAGGGATTGGAGGAAGGCTTATTACCCTGAAATATACAGAACAAAACCTTACTTGCTGAAAGTGAGGAGGATTTGAGATAATTGCTGATGAAAGTCAAGAATTGCAGCTGCTGTCAGTATGAATTACAATTCAGTGTAAAGAAAACCAAAATCCTTACAACTGAACCAAGAGCTAACATGATAAATGGAGAGAAGGCTGAAGTGTCAAGGATTTTGTCTTTCTTGGCCCCACAACCAACTTTCATGGAAGCAGCAATCAGATACCAAAAGGTGAGCTGCATTAGGCAAATCTGCTGCATAAGACCTCTTCAGAATTTTGGAGAGCAAGGATGTTATTTTGAGGACTCAGGTGCGTCTGACGCCACCATGGTAGATGCGTTAGAAAATTGAACATTGAATGAGGAAGACTGAAGGAGAATCAATGCATCGGAATTGCGGTGCTGAAGAATATTGGAAGTACCATGAAAAGTACAAACCGATCTGGCTTGGAAGAAGTTCAATCAGAATACTCTTTAGAAGCAAAGGTGGTGAGACTTTGTCTTAATATTTGGACATATTGTAAGGATAGACCAGCGTCATGATAAGGACACATGTTTGGTAAAGTAGAAGGGCAGTGAGAACGAGGAAGGTGCTAAGCAAGATGGATTGAGGCAGTGATGCAACAGCGGGCTCAAGCTTGGGAATAACGGTGAGATGGCACAGGGCTGAGAAAAGGTCCTTCTGTGGGACACGGGGCCTGTGAGTTGGAACTGGCTCAATGGCACCTAACAACAGCAGCGATAGCCTTACAAATGTTGATTAGGTATTTATACATAAATATATTAATAAACATAGAACTGGAATTGCAAATAGAAAGAAAATGCTAGCCTTGTAACTGATAAGTGTGTAATCTATTGGGAGAGATCATTTTAAATGTATGATATAATTTTAATATAATGCTATGCATATTATAATAGCTTTCAGAAATTCAGCACACGGTTGCGTAATCCCAGTTGGAGTTTATGGAATGCCTTTGCAAGAAAATTATGACTGTTTCAAAAATAAATAAGTCTGAATTTGAAGAATTAATAGGGGAAAAAAAGGAAACAAATAAATAATTGTGCATCTGGTAGTTCATGATGAGGGACAAAATATGGACTTGATCCAGAGAAAGAAACTATGGGGTAGGAAATCGATGTGTGACATTGCTAAAAGCTTCTTTAGAAAGCAGAGTTTTTAAAAAGAGGCTAGCATTGGCTGTTGAATTTAACCTTCAAACTACTTAAGTGATTATCAATGTGCAATGAATCAATAAACTTAGCTCAAAATTATCTTGGTACCTAACTAATTAAACATTTTAAAAAATTTCCCTTTTCAAAAAAACACCAAAAAAAAGCACTCTTTAGAAATCATCGACTGTGTTTTGTTGGAAAGTAACTATATGTAAGTTTGCAAGAACTATGACATGCGCTAGGAGTCATTTAAGAATGTGTTTCAGAAATTCCAAAGTACTTTTTTTAGTATGTTAAGTTTTGTGGAAAGAGATATAATATAAAAATGAGGTATTAGATTAAAAAGAAGAGTTTCATTGCTCTGAAACTGTTTCTGATTTTAATATGTAAAGGCAATAATGTATTTCCAAGTTCAAATAAGGAAAAATTATGAGGGGCATGTAAATATGAGCCTGCTAATAATATTCATTAGATGTTTCAATGATGCAGTGAGTAATTGAGAAATTAGCTTACTTGATGCTATAACATGGTTGATGCTAAATCCATATGCCTGTCTTATAGATTTATCATGAAGTATTAAAATAGTGGATCATTTCTCTATAAGATATTTAGTGTCATTGAGACTGAGATCTTTCAAAATCAATTTCATGTCTAGAAAATAGAATAACGATGAGAAGAATCTGTTTTCCAAAATGTAACTTCTAAAAAAGGTTATTGTTAGAGAGATATACACCTGAGAGAAAAGCAAACAATATAAATTATAAAGAGAAGAAGTTTAGTCTTTTTGCTTCAAGGAAAGTCACCGATCCTCCTGTGTGGTTTTGAATCCTTCTGCTGGAAGCCTGAATTGCAATGCAGTGCCAAAGACCAAATGTAGTGCCAAAGTGGTGGGAGAGCTGAAGTCAATCAGGAGAAAGTGGCTACATGACCTGGAGAATGTGGGTGTTTCTAACTTTGAAGTTGGTTATATCCCAGTTATTGTTAATAAGGATCATCCAAAGCACTGGGCAGCTAACTGGCGATTTGAACCCACCAACTATTCCCCAGGAGGAAGATAGGGCAGTCTGCTTCCCTGAAGATTTACTGTCCCTGAAAGCATAGGGGAGGACATCTGCTGTGATCTGTAGTGCCACTATGTGTTAGGATTGACATGCTGATAATGTTTCTGTTTGTTTCTGTTTCTTTTATGGAAGTCGGGGCATGAGGGGGTGTGTAGATTGTCACAAGAAAGAAGTACATACGTTATATGATCTTGAGTCCCACTCTAAATTGGTAACCTGGGCTGGCAATCTTTATTCATGAACTATTGTATAGCCAGCCAGGTAAATGATCATCAGTAAGTCACTGTTTCTGGGAGTGTACTGAAAGGCTTCAGTATCATTCCTGAGACTGAAAGATGAGAACTTCTGTCAAAGTCAGCTTCCCTGAGACTACCACAGAAGCTCCCTGTTAAACTTTCCACCAAAAGAGGCATCTTTCAATTTTAAGTTGATTCAGGACTTTAAAGTTTTAAGGTGGTTTTGCTTGTATCCTGAGTGTCACGGAACAATTTATTCCAACTACAGAATGCAGTTTATATTTTAATTTATAAATCAAGGAAGACGATCAATATTTTTAAGTACCAAAGTGTCATACCCAATTTTTCAGGGACTCCAGCAGTACAATCAATTCCAGAGTGCATATTTTGGCCCTTATAAAATGTATTTAAAGATGTCCTAAATAATTACAAAATACAGTATGATTTGAATAATCATCATAATTGTGAATATTAGCATATCCCTATTTAGATAACTAATATATAACATTTAACTTATTTAATACCATTCAAAGTGACTACTTTTATGCCATGCGGTAGTTACATAATCTGTTGTCATTTTGAGAATTAGGAGTGAAGGGGTGGGGTTCCCCTGTCAGTCAGGTAGCAGCCTGAGGATCTCCATCGGAGGCGCTAAGGAAATAAATAGCTCCTTGGAGGCAGAACACATGCTCAGTCCTTGCTAGATATTTTTGTTGACAAGTCACATGAACACAGGCTGATGGCACGTGAGGCCCCGGCCATGCTTAAACTGCCACTGGATCCACAAGACTTTTCACCCACTGGCCTGTGATTGCATCATTGCATGTGCTGCATGAGTCTGAAGAGGAATTTATAGATTGGTATTGGACATATGAGCTAATATCAGACTTATGAACTTGATCTGGACTGGCTGGGATGTTTTCTCAGTATTCAACTGCTCTTGCCTATGAAGTTCTTTCTTGTAGTCATATGAATGTCTATGAATTTGTTTCTCCAGTTTACCCAGACTAACACATGCCATATGCCAAGCATCAAAACATAAGTGAAGTCATTTCTGAACTTTTTCCTAGCAGCTTATGTTATTTCATATACAGAGAAGTGAAGCACAGTTTAAGTCTTATATCTGAATGGTTTAGTAATTATTTAAGTCGTTAGTAGTTCTCCAAGCACATGACTTACGAAAAAAATGTATTTTGAATAAGAAATACAATATAGCGAGTTTGCTTACAACAGATTTATTTGTAATCATGAATAGTCATTTTGAAACTACAAATAGTCATATTTTTCCTAAAATTCTCATCTATTTTATCTATATGTTGAATTGATTTTATACGTATGAAAACATTATCATTTACTGTTTTCTTCCAGTATAATTTTATAATGAAGAATTAATAAAGTTTTATTAAGAAACTTAGGGGGAAAATCTTTAGCGTGAGTATTATTTCTGAAAGTTTCTTTGGGCAAATGTTTTCACATATATGTGTGTATAAAATATTTTTTTCGTGTGTATGGATTGCGATAACAGTTGTATGAGCCCCTAATAAAATGTTTAAAAATATATATATATTTTTTTCTAAGTGAGAGTGACCTTCAAGGAATTAGTTAAGAACATGCAAACTATTCATCCAAATGATGATTATAAGGATCTCTGTCACTCATAAGAATGGAAATTGAAGTCATAGAGAAAAATAGTGTTCCATAAAGAACATGTTTTTTCCTTGTTGATGCTTTGGTGCAACAAGATGCTTCAAATTATGCATATGATGCAATACTCATTAAATTTGAAACACTGGCTAGACTGAAAAATGCTCTGTGTGGGTTTAATAGGTGATTGCTTTTAAATTACATTCTAAGAGAAACATTAAATGAATGCAAACCCAATTCATTCTTATTCCAGATAGCCATAATCTGCTACTGCAGGGGTCATTAGTTTAGACTCAACGTTATTCTTGGGGAAACTATAAATGAAAACATGGAAAAGCAAATTAAGGCTTAAACTTCATCTTTGTTAATTGCTTGTAACATGTGCTTCAAGTAGAAAGAGTTCATTCTTATTAATTTTGTTCTTCATAGCATGCTATATGCATTTTAAAAATACAAGTATGTTAATGTACAAGTTGACATATATTTATATATTTGTTGAGTGACAATACTGTCAGACTCTGCTTGGCTTTGCCAAATAAGAGGTGCAACCCAGCCATCTGTTATTTGTTGCAAATCCCAGAAAACAAAGCCATGCCACTGAGGCAATTGCAATTCCTAGTGACCCTCCTGGAGACTTACAGGATTCCTGTAAGTCAGAATCAGCTCAATGACAGTGATTTTGGGTTTGATGTAGGGTTTTTAGAGACTCTAAATCTTTACTGGTGCAGATAAATTCATCACTCCTGATGAGCAGATACCTGGTGGTTTTGAAGTAACAACTTTTTGGATAGCAGTCCATGCTGAGATGGGCTTCAATTTACCCTCAAGGTATCCCCCAATTCTAGATAGTATGGAAGTAATTAGGAAGAAAGAACTAGTCATTTATATGGAGTGCTTCCTGAATATCACAAACTCTGTTCAGAGCCTGAACACAGGAAACTGGCTTTTATTGTATACAATAAGATGCAGATCATACATCAGATCTTAACAGCCGCCATAGCACAAAACTTTTCTGGCCAGATGACAACTCTTCTATGCATGTTCTTCTTGGGGCCAGGAAACTATCTCAGTGAAACTGTCATGCTCCCTGGCATCACGGTTGGGGAACATGGATCCTACCTTTTTGCTGTGTCCCTCTGGCCAAGTGTGTCCACTTGGGTGGTCTATCTGCTTAATGAAATGCATGCCTCAAATGCTTCATTTGGCTGAGAAGACAAAGAAATCTTACTCTCCCAGGTATCTTATACTCCAGGCTAGAAGATTAATTTTATATTTTTAACCCTGTTGATGAACGTTTCATTATATAAGGCTCTCATGACTTCTAGAGGTGGGAGTTGGGAGCTGAGGGATAAAGGACATAGTCTATTTTTGTTTAGTCTTTAAACTGGAAAAAAAAAACAAACAAATATTTTATTATTCCATGTGACTGGTACTAAGTAGTTAATGTTAAATGTCCATTTCCTTTTATGTATACTTTAAAACGAAAAATTGTGTTAATTTTTATTTTTTGTGAATTGGTCTTAAAATTTTAGAGCTGAAAAGGGTGAGAGAAACTATACTTCACTTATTTAAAATTAAAGGCATCATGTCTCCAGGTACTTAGTGATACACAAAGTTTATTTAACTAGTTTAAGCCAGGACCAGTACTAGAATCCAAGTTTCTTATTTATCTTTCTTTTCTGAAGAAACTTACTTTTTAAATTATTATTCTTTAAAACTTAACAACTGGTTCATCAAATTATTCTGTCTCTTCTTTTGGCTCTCTTTCTTTTATTTTCTACTCTCTTCCAAACATTCACTTAACAACAACAAAAACAATCTCACTCTGAAAGAGTCAAGTCCAAGTCACAGCTGCCCTCTGGAATAGAGCAGTGCTGTCCCAAGGCTGACACTTCTACCGCAGAGACAGCTGGAACCAGCACCTATGGGGTTAACAGCCCAATGCTTAACCCACTTGGGCTCCAACACGTTCATTCTCTTGTGTCTTTCAATTTTTAACTTTTACTTGATTACATAATTTTACTGGTTTTGAACTGATTTCAACTTAGTTCAAAATGATCCTTTGTAAGAGTGATATGGAACAGAGCTGTGATGTAATCCACATACCATATGTAGTATTAGATTTTCTGGTTGTCACATGAAATAATGTAAGGCAGAACAGGTGAGATTTGATAATATATTTTCTTAAAGAAATGTATATCAAAATTATTGTAACAGCTAATTAAATTATGATTGCTGTTGATATCTTTTATAATGTTTGACTTTTTTGCCTTATGTATAATATATAATCAAATACGAATTTTATACTCACGTGACAAAACTTATAACGTGTGCCCCTTGACCACATATTTCTGGTGCTTACTATCCTAGAATGGTCAGCATTAGGAACTTGAGATGGTTTGTACATAACAAAGCAAAAGAAAAATCACCTACTGATGAAGGAAAAAAAGAGCTTCTTATGCATTGTAAAAGGAAGTCATTTCTTATATTTCTGAGAGTTAAGAGGATTTTCTCAAATAAAAATTATTACTCTATTTTACTCATAATTGCTTTTCCCTATTTCCGTAGGCTTAGCATATAAAATATTTAAATGGATGTAGTGTTCACTAAGTCATGTAGTTGTGTATGTGGTATAAATACTTACCAAGGATGCCCAGTGCTGCATGAGATGAACTAATGGATGACTCCAAGATATTTGCTTATTTTCAAATTAACTAACCATCATAAAACTATTAAAATCAGTAAGAAACACGCTTAGAAGAAGGCAATTATTATTTGCAAATGATGCAATTGTATAACTAGAAAACCTCAGATTACAATGAAAAAGCATTAAAATTGAGAAGGCTGCTTGGTTGAAGAAGAATACACAAAGAGTAGTATTCTTGGCTCTAGCAATATGAATTTATATAAGACAATAAAAGAAACATAATATTTACTGTATCATCACAATAATTACATTATTTTTCTATTAATTTACCCCCAACATAGGTGCCCTATAAAAGGGAAATACTGCATAATTTTTAGCATATACTAATATTTTTATGGATGAGAAACCATAAGGTGTTCTTGAGTAATGTAAAAAATTTGCCATGATTTCTATGCCAATCATCCCTGAAATACAGGAGATCCATTTAATTTCCTCTTGAATACGAGCTGGCTCTTGAATTTTCTCTTGAATATGACTTGTCTCTGACTAACACAATTTGTTAAAAATGCTGGACCTGATCTAGTTTCCAAATTTTTCTGTAGTTTTGGCTTGTGTTGTTTTGTTTGTTCTTGTCGGTACGTATTAGGGTGTACCTCAGAGCTGTAGGTCATTTGGGTCACCGCCTTGAAGGTATGTTTTTTTCATTGTGGGGTCTGTGAAACCCAGGACTGATGAACCTGTAGAGATACCAAGTGGAATAATGGTTTCAGTGGGAGAGGGATACAGTGGTGAGGGCGGGGTGAAGGGAGATGATGTCAAGGAGCCCATGTAGAAGGAATGCTTGGACACTGATTGTGGTAGCAAATGTACAATTCTGCTGTACATGATCGGACTATGGAATGATGTGAGATATGTATTAATTCCAAATTAATTATATATATATATATAAATTAGAGGTATGCTCCGGAGGTATGCACACCTGAGAATAAGCAATCATTTATCGGACTATGGAATGATGTGAGATATGTATTAATTCCAAATTAATTAAATATATATATATATATATAAAAATTAGAGGTACGCTCCGGAGGTATGCACACCTGAGAATAATCAATCATTTATGATTAAGTGGACAGTATCTACCCAAGGACAGAGTTCAAAAGGCTTAGGAAGAAAAGAGGAATGTTTTTACCCAGACAGAAACAAGGGGAAAGGGTGACAATGTAAGGGATTCTCATACAAACTGAAGGTGGAAGTGCGCTTTCCTCATGCCTCCCAAGCACAAAGAAAGGTGAAAGGCAGATAAAATACATTTCTTCATCAATGGAATAGATGGAAATAATGAAAGGAAGTGGGCAGGGAAATACAAGATGTTCACACTAGCCCTGCAATCTCTGAATTGTTCCTTGGTTTTTGAAACCTGGAGACAAGGGCACAGCAAGATTTCTGGGGTGTAGGGGTGCCCATACCTGGAAAGGGGAGGTATGCTACAGCCAGCTAGGCAATAGCAGAAGACTTCCTGGAAAGCCATTCAAAGATGAAAGGCCTGCCGTTAGTGAGCCTCAAACCCTGGCCCTTCTTTCTGTGGAGTTCTCAGATGAGTGGGAGACCTATGCCGTTTCACACCACAGTACTTTCTGAATGAAATCGCTTGTTCCTTTCAAACCTTCTTCTCCTCCTCTGGTCTGAATTCTGCCCCTATTCTAAACTCATTTTTGTAAGTGGAAAAGAGATGAAAGGCTTGAAATTTTGAGCCACCTCCTGGTAACAAATAGAAAACACTGGTAGGAAAGTAAGTGATGTGGCATTGTGGGATTTTAATTACATACATGAAACAGAAGGTATTCAAATTATTGAATGTAAAATTAGATGCTTTGTAAATATTCATCCAACTCACAATAAAAAGTTTTGTTTTGTTTTTTAATGATACTACATAACTTCTGAAGCTAGGTCTTTGAAGATTTGCACTTTTTTTAAATTTATTTTTTTTAATCATTTTATTAGGGGCTCATACAAGTCTTATCACAATCCATACACACATCAATTGTGTAAAGCGCATTTGTACATTCATTGCCCTCATCATTCTCAAAACA
>NW_022109767.1:15101724-15105707 GCF_000313985.2 Echinops telfairi
TGCTTAGTTGAAATACTGGCCTATGATTATGGGTGAATATAATGCTTGTCACTGAACTTTTTTTATTGTGAGATGTGACAAGAGGTGATGAAAACAAGTGTTATAAGAATGTGTTAAAAATTTTGTTAACAATTTCCAGTAAAAATTAAATGTCATTCTTTTGGGGGTATGGAATTTCTGAAGGCTCATTTCTCCCATTGCAAGTCTATTTCATTTTGTCTGGCATTCAGACAAGCCCAACAGTTATCTGTGATACTTAAGGTAGCCTTGAAGGTGAAAGGACAGAGGGTGAGGAAGATAGAAAGAAATAGCCTGGGGTTGTTGATTATGTCCAGTCTCTGCCCTACCCCAAAGGCTACTAGAGAACAGAAGCATGTTTGTTCGCTCTATTTTAGCTACTAACTCAATTTAATACAGAAGATACAGTGATTATATGACAACGCCTTTGTATATTCAAACTTCATATCTTAGCCAAAACTAAATATGAAGTGATTCGAAAAGATAAAAGCAATGAACTCTCATAAGAAAATATATGTATTGTAATCAAAGTTTGGGAAATTTTGTATGTGGATTAAGTCAATACTGAAGAATAACTTGCAACTTGAATTTAGTAATAATAAATATCACTGGATAGAATAAAACAGCATAAAAATGCATGCGATACATACAACAGTTAAGTAAATGCCTCTGAGCATTCCTTAAAAGTGTTATATGATATTAACTTCCTGACAACTTAATCTTTACCAATCATTAGCTTACTCCAAATAGTGCTGTTATAATTAATGATGCAAATTAAAATTAAAGCAATGAAATACAGCATTTCACTTATTTGATTCACACTATATGTGTGTTTTTTTAATAATAATATTGTTAGATACCAGGAACACAAGTGTTGTTTGCACTATTTATTAAATGGCAAATTGGTAGTCATTTGGTAGGCCAAATTTCAAATATGATGTAATTGTGAAAATTTACATAAATTGGATTCACATATCATACTGTCAATAATTTATTTTTTAAATAATACTGTATCTGTATAAATGTGTTTCTGTGGAATACAATTCACAGTTTATTTAAAACAAATTATTTAGAATGAATTGTAATGAAGTAAAAATAAGAGAAATAACTAAAATTCTGTCATGTAGCCAGGCTGGAGCACAAACACATTGCGATTGTTTCTTCCTTCCTACTTATCACAAGCATAAACTAACAATTGATTTTAGGTATATAATGTCATAGTGCCATGCTGCAAATCATTTCAGTAACCCACCTCACTCAGAGTTGCCATTTAGCTGGTATATCAAGAGCCCTCACAGCTACCGCTTTATTGGATCTTGTCCTATCCAGTTGGCCACCCTGGATACAATACTGCTTTTCCAGATCTGTAAGATCTCTAATGCAAATAACCTAATGTTTCACAATTTGGGTCCATGTCAGTTTTCAGCCTCTTGGCATCTACATGTAGGATGTCTCTCCCTCTTTGGAACTTCAGCCCATATGTATGTTACTCCGTTCAAATGGATTTTCTAATATTTTTATAATGAAAACATCCTTAAAAATGGTTTATTATACTTAAAAGAAAGGCTACATCTAAACTCCCTCATCTGAAATATATATATTCACATATACACACACATATATATGTATATATAATATCTAAATGTTAATGAGCCCCTTTGGCTCTCAGCTTCTGAAAAGTTGGTGTTCTAAGCCACTTATCATCTTTATGGGAAAATGACCTCATGGCAGATACATTTCTTTCTGTAAAGTTTACAACCAGGAAAATTCCAGGGCACAGTTCTACTCGAACACATAGATTTCTATGAGTAAGAACTGAATGTATGGCACACAATAACAATATCGAAATTTTACCTATCAAATAACATTTTGTGAATACATGTGCACAGTATAATATAAGCATCATAATATATGTACATATAGTAACATAGGGAGCCTTGGTGATAATGCATTGCATTGTTAACCACAAGGCCAGCAGTTCAAAACCATTGTGAGCAATATTAAATTTTTATATTAATATTAAGTTTTCAGTCATGTAACCATCTTTGAAATTTTATCTATACTTCAATATGATCTTCACAATTGCATGCCTTTTTACACTCAAGAAAACACAAGTAAATATTTGTGCACAAGTAGTTTTCTCATTTCAAAAATGGTAGAATGTTGATGGATGACAAGCCTCATTCTGGATGTCTGTCAACTTTCCAAATGGACAAAATATCATCAAACTGTGTGTGCTCATGCTTGACCAATGATGGAACATTGAAGAGATGGGGAAGTTATTTGGACTATCTCAGAGTTCATTTCAGTGAATTTTAATGGAAGCTTTGAGAATAAGAAGAGTTGCTGAGAAATTTGTGCCTCGAGTTCTGACTTACTAGGAAAAAGAGCGTGGAGTGGAAACATGCCCTACTTTGAAAGAACAGCTCCAAAGCAACTTAACCTTTTTTCAAAGGTCATTACTGGTGGCAAGACATGGCACTATTCTTATGACCTTGAAAGAAAACATCAATCAAGCCAGTGAAAGACAGCATTGTCACCTCGCCCAAAAATATCTCATTAAGTGAAATCAAAGATCAAGACAATGCTCATTTGTTTTTTTGATATGATGGGGAATAGTGCATTTGGTGTTCATTCCACCAGGTTAGACTGTTAACCAAGGTTTCTATTTAGAGCTTCTGGAAAGCTTGCATAAGTGTGTGCGACAAGAAGGCCTGATTTGTGGCAGACAGGACTGGTTGTGTCACCACGACAATGCACCTGCTCACACAACCATCGCAGTGTGCCAGTTTTTGGTGAAAACCAGCAAGCCTCTATTGACCCAAGCATCTTACTCACCTGGCCTCACTCTGTGTGACTTCTTATTGTTGCCACAAATGCAGAGGGACATGAAAGGGCAGCGATTTGATGATGCAGAAGAGGTGAAGAGAAAACAAAGGAGGTGCTGTCAGCCATCCAAACAGATGAGTTTGAAAAATGTCTCCAAGAATGGAATCAGAGATTTGTCAAATATATTAAGTGTAATGGAGAATACTTTGAAGGTAATGAGGTTGTTTTGTTAAAAAAAAGAAAAATTAAGTACATAGCTTTGAAAATAACCCATTTTTTGGACAGGGGGTACCCCCCCCCCCCAACGGTTTGCTGTCCATAGTCTTCCATTTTTGGTTTTTAACTACTGGCCTTTTGTCATTTCAATACTTTGCTTTCTCAAGGTGCCTTTTGAAATTATCTGTTCAGCTAATATACTAATCAGACGTGCACCTCGCCCCATGCTTCAGTACAAGTGCTGCCCTCTGAAGAGCAGTCTTCTGAGTGGGGTGGGGGAATGTCCACATATCTGGATTGGGACCGGCCCCGCTGACCTCTCTGTTGGTTCCCTGGTACATGCCTGGTCTCGCTCTCCCTCTCCTGTGGAGATATAAGCAATAACTTCCTGTTCCCCCCTACCCACGACTCATTTTTTTACTCTTTCTTTCCCTCTCCAATAATTGGCTGCCTTATGGATCCCTGGATTGGGTTTGGCCTGGGCCATAGTTGCTGGACATCACCCCGGGGATCTATGTATATAGTAGCTTTTCCCCCATGCCCCGTTTTTTGTTTGTTTTATTTTAAGCTTACCTCAGTCAGCTCATGTTGTACTTGTCCTTTTGTGCTTGGCTTACTTCACTTTGCATCATTGCCTCCAGTTCTTCCCATGTGGCAATGTGCATCATGCATTCATTGCTGCATTTTAGGGATGCGTGGTACTCCATAATATGTATGTACCACTGTTCTTTGGTCCATTCATCTGTTGATGGAAATTTGGATTGTTTCCAACTCCTTGCAATTGTGAACTGTGCCACGATGTTCATCGGAGCACAAGTGTCTGGCGATGGTTTGTTTCTTGCCTCTTCAGGGTAGATGTCCAGTTGGGGGATTACTGGGTCTTATCGTAGCTCAATTTCCATCTGTTTTAGATATTGCCA
>NW_022109767.1:15107843-15109120 GCF_000313985.2 Echinops telfairi
TTTAATTTTTCATGTCAATGTGGCAAATAATACTAATAGTCTTTCGTATGTTGAACCATCCCTGCATCTCTGATATGAGTCCCACTTGGTCATGGTGAATTTTTTTTTATATTCTTTTGCCCAGTATTGTGTTAAGGGTTTTTGCATCGATATCATTAGGGATATTGGTCTGTAGTTCTCAATTCTTATGGGACCCTTGCCTGCTTTAGCTATCAGAGTATTACTAGCTTCATAGAAAGAATTTGGGAGTTTTCGGTCCTTTTTAATGTTATGGAAGAATTTGTGTAGGATTGGTGTCAGTTCTTCCCTGAATGCTTGGTAGAGTTCTCCTGTGAAACCATTTACCCTGGGGAATATTTTTGTTGGTAATCCCTTGATAACCTTGTGTATTTTTTCTATTGCTATGTGTCTGTTGTGGTTCCTGACGTCCATCTAGGATCGTCTAGGCAGGGATTGTTTTCCCAAGTATTTGTCCATGTCTTCCAACTTGTTGATTTCGTTAGAGTATAGGCCTTCATAGTACTGTGTAATTATCCTTTTGACTTCATTAGGGTCCATGGTAAGGTCCCCTGTTTCATCCCTCATTCTTGCTTTTGAAATTTGTTCTTTCCTTTCTTTGGTTAGGTTTTCCAGCAGTCCATCAAGTGTGTTAATCCTTTCAAAGAACCAACTTTTAGCACATTAATTTTTTCCCATAGTTTTCTTGTTTTCCCTCTCCTGTAGCTCACCTCTGGTTTTTACTATTAGTAGGGTTGTTCTGCTGACTCTGCTCTAATCGGTATGTTTTGTGCCAGCATATCAGCCATAAGCTTCTCTTCCTTTTTCATGTGTGCATGTATTGCTCTTAGCTTTCCTCTGATAAATGCCTTGACTGTGTCCCCAAAATTTTGGTACGTTGTATTTTCATCCTCATTGGTTTCTGGAAACTTCCCGATTTCATGTCTGATCTGGGACAATACCCACTTCTTTCCCAATAGAGAGCTATTCACCCTCCAATTGCTTGCCCTAGTTTTCTTCAATGTTTGTTGCAAAGAATTTCCATTACCAATGGAATTAACCAATAAATAAAGCAGTTGAAAATACTTTCTTACTTTGAAAACGTTTATTGAAGCACAGATTTTGTCAGAGAGTGTCAAAATTCAATTAGCACTCAAATCTTCCTCACTGTCATTTCTATCAGACATACACATGTTGGTGATTCATTGGTATCTATCCATATTTTCACATTCTGCAAAAAGTTTTTCTAAGTTTTTAATCACAATTGACTATACAAAGTG
>NW_022109767.1:15109943-15112514 GCF_000313985.2 Echinops telfairi
AAATGTCAGTGGGATAGCAAACTAGCAGATGAGTGGTTGCTTTTGAAATTAGAACTGGATAATACAAAATAAAAGGGGAAACTATAGCAATGAGTGTGCACATTACTGTATAATAGTATTACAATAAATTAATTAGTTAAATGCATTATAACATGATATTATCAAGTTTTAAAAATAAATATATATAAAATAAAAATCCTTTATTCAGTGATGATTATGAATAATATTTAGAAATTGTAGAAATCCTGATCGTTGTCAGGGCTAACATTCACTTGACATGAATGTATGCATCAGTAAACCTTATAAATCTGGGTTTGATTAGCCAGTGATAAATACCATACTAACTGTGAAATGTGTTTTATATTACCCCTTGATAATAATGATTAACATAAACACATTTCAAGCAAACAAACATCTATCAATTAGAATATGCCAGTTTATTTCCAAAATTATTCTTAAATACCTTAAAATATCTGTGTTATACTTTTTTGTAGTGGCGGTTGTTGTTGAAGGAAACAAACAAAGCAATAATGCCTTAAGATTTTAACTAGAAATCTCAATATTTAATCATTTTTTTCTGGAATCATTTCACTTTTGTGAATATCATTTTCAAATCTATCCAGTATAAACTTACATAAATATACACATAAGGAAAAATATTTTCACTTGCTTCACGTGACCTATAACTGAATTTAGCTGATTCATTAATTGATTTACATAGTTACTCTGCCATGTGATGTAACTTTGGGTTTGACGTTATTTATTTATTTATTTTTTGCAGTTACCTTCCACTGTAGGTTGTAAAAGTTGGGTTTTTTTAATCGTTTTATTAGGGGCTCATACAACTCTTATCACAATCCATACATATATCAGTTGTGTAAAGTGCATTTGTACATTATTGCCCTCCTCATTCTCAAAACATTTCCTCTCCACTTAAGCTCCCAGCATTAGGTCCTCATTTTTCCCCTCCCTTCCCGCTCCCCCGTCCCTCATGAGCCCCTGATAATTTATAAATTATTATTTTGTCAATTCAGGTTGATTTCCAGACTGTCTATACATCATTACCATTTTAGTGCTACACTTCACTGAACTGAATGGTTCAATGTGTGTCTCTGGTGCTAATGGTAGACGTAGAAACAGTGGAAAGTAGAGAATATGGAGTACCCTTTTATGCTGTTTTTAGTGTTTCAGTGCTTCGTTTTCACCTCACGTATTCATAGTGCTACTGCTAATGGGAAACCTGTTATTTGTACTTATTCTTTTATAAATGTATTGTTTGAGAAAAGTCTTTCTTTCATAGAGATTTCATTGTATGGAGGGGTAAATGAGATCTTAAAACTATATAAATATGTAATAAGTGTCTGTTTATAATTCCTCCTATACATTTTTCCTTATGAGTAAGAAAGAAAATCATTTAAAACTAAAGCACACTCTAATCTCTAAGAGGGGTTGCATAGATCTAAACAATTTGTAAACATCTTTGCCTCCAAAATGATGGCCGAAAAGAAAGACCAAGGATCAGGAAATCCAACACTGCTGCCCTTCACTTCCGCAGCTGTGGGGGAGCCCACACACAATGTGCACTGAGTAATAGTCAGAGACTAAGCTCAGTGGACCTAAAACCGAGTAGGTAAATTCACTGACCGAGTAAATTGTGATTCAGAGTGCTCCTGTAGGAAAGAATAGAATTGCCCTGGGGGCTTTCTGCGAATGTAAATCTTAAAAATAACAAACAAACCGGACAACTCTACCACCCAGTTAATGCTGACTCATAGCATCCCCCTGTGGGTTTCCAGAACAATACCTTTTTATGGGAGTACAAAGCCCAGTCTTTCTCCCTGGAGTAGAAAGCTTTGTCTGCCTCCTGCAGAGCTGGCTGGTGGTTTCAAACTGTTTACCTTTCCATTAGCACCCAATGTGCCAACAGGGCTCCTTGAGTAGTTAAAGGAGTAAGAAAATGCAGAAGGAACAAAGATAGCTTGAATTGGGAACCACTAAGCACACAGTGGCTAGAGCATACAAACTCAGGACTTTCTGACTGAATTTAAAGCACAATACGTTTGGTGTAAAGCAAAATATATAAACTACACCACACCTCTTTCCATCCAGGAAAATATTTGAAATAATGAGAGGATTTCTGGAGAAGATTTCAGTTTTACCTAGAATCATGTTTTAATTTATTGAAATCCATCTCTGAGCCCTGAGTACAAAACTATAATCCATAATATATTTATTTTAAATATACTATTTTCTTTCTGAAACAGATTTTTTACACAAAAGACAATTTTAAATGAAAATTGAATCCTTCAGATTATTCTTTGAATAAGGATGAATTTTACTTTTTGCCATGACATTTGTTTCGAATCAAAATGAATATAGAGAACACTGTAAATTTCTGAGTTGTGGTATAACATTGTTTTCTACATCCTGCATTGTAAATTCTATTTATATTTAATGTCATATTCAACAGTGTATCCCTCACACTAGAAAAGCATTCAGAATTTTGTGTTCAGTAAATATATATGAAGTACACTGGTACAGATAGGAACTGAAAATCCAGGGAATCCAGGG
>NW_022109767.1:15112976-15140670 GCF_000313985.2 Echinops telfairi
TGAAGGAAGAGATCACATATGGTTTAACTGTGTTTATTACCTTGATGAGATAAAATGCTTATTGGAAACATTCTCAAATTTGTTTCTATCATTTATCTATGCTGTATTAGACCTGATTGAGTAGAGAAACAAATCCAGTGACACCCATATATATAGATAGATAGATAGATAGATAGATAGATAGATAGATAGATAGATAAATAGGACATAGTTTTATATCAAGAAGTAATTATATATCAAGAAAGCCTCCCAGCCCAGTCCAACTCAAGTCCGCAAGTCCAGTATTAGCCCTTAAGTGCCTCTTTACCCTCACACAGCGCCATACAATGAGGCAAAATGCAGGACACCGGCCGGGCTGGTGGTGCAGAGTCATGTTGATCTAAGGTTGGCAGAAACCTGGCATGGCCCCGGCAGCTCCAGGGTCAGTGGTGGAGTCCCGGCAGGCAGGAAGGCAGTGACAGAGTGAGGGGAGGTTCCCTGGGTCCTCCTTATACAAAGCTACAACCCTAAGGAGATGGTGTGACTTGACTGACAGGTTGGATATAACCCCTCTACTCTACTGCATCATCAAGTAGCCAGCAAGTCACTTAACTACATTTCTCAGTGCTAAGATTCAGCTTCTTGTTAGTTGCCCTCTATTTAGTTGTGACTTATGATCATCCCACGTATACAGACTGGAACCACTTCATAGATTTTTCCACGGCTATGACCTTTCCAAAGCAGATTTCTAGCCCTTAATTCCTACGTCTTCTGAGTAGATTTTTAGTGCCAACCTTGTTGTTTAGGGTCTGGTACTTCACCATTTGAACCACCTAGAGTAGTGCTTCTCCACCTGTGGGTCACGACCCCATTGGGGGGTCAAGCGACCCTTTCACAGCAGTTGCCTAAGACCATCAGAAAACACATATTTCCGATGGTCTTAGGAACCGAGACACCACTCCTCTGTTTCCAGGCATGTTTGCCCACATGCAGATATGCCCACTTACCAGTACCCTGGCATTAAGACTGCTACCTATGCTACACTATGCTGTAAGACAACATTTCATTTATTTGTAATTAGAAATAAATATTTGACAATACATAGTTACATATTGTTTTTGTGATTAATCACTATTCTTTAATTATGTTCAATTTGTAACAATGAAAATACATCCTGCATATCAGATATTTACATTAAGATTCATAACAGTAGCAAAATTACAGTTAGGAAGTAGCAATGAAAATAATTTTATGGTTGGGGTCACCACCACATGAGGAACTGTATTAAAGGGTCATGGAATTAGGAAGGTTGAGAACCAGTGACCTAGAGTCAACACATAATAATAATGAACCCAGCAACTTCATGGTGAGAGGAAAGGGTGGGAAGACAATGCTATTTAATTGTTAATTACTTTAGGTGAGTTACATAATTGTTCTCTGCTCCTGTGTCCCTAACTTTAAAATACAAATAATTCCAACTGATGAGATTATTGATGATAAGAGAAATTAAAATAGTAAAATAATACCTACCTTGTTTCCCCGAAAGTAAGACAGTGTCTTATATTATTTTTTGCTCCCAAAGATGCGCAAGGTCTTATTTTCAGGGGGTGTCTTATTTTTCCATGAAGAAGAATATGGTACACATTCTAAAGGGGCAAGCTGATCTGCCTTGAAAGGAGTCCAGTTAGAGTGCACCTCAGAGGCTAAGATGGCAAAACTTCAACTGACATACTTTGTACATGTTGTCAGTAGAGACAAGTCCCTGGAGGAGGACACCGTGCTTGGTTAAGTGGAGGAGTAGCAGAAGAGAGGGCCCTCAAAGCAATAGATTGACAGAGTAGCTGCCACAGTGGGCTGAGCCCTAGGAACCATGGTGAGAACGGCACAGGACCATGTGCCTAGGGTCCCTATGTGTTGGCATTGACTCGATGGCACTGAGCAACGGCAAACCAGAAGCTCAGCTCTACTCTACACACATGGGCTTGGCGTAATCCAGAGTGAGTTTTGTGTCTACAAAAACAACAGCAACAGTAGTCTAATTAAATAGGTTAATTATGCATTTCATATAACAAAATTAATCGTAAAATTCAGAGTTAAATATAGAGTGGCATTTGACACTAGAACTATAATCTACCAGCATGTACTTAAACAAAAATAAATAGTATCAGAGACTGGGATTCATCTACATATGACTTTGGCCTATTGTTTTTAATATTTTGTTTTTTCAACAGTTTTATGGGCACATAATTTACGTATCATACCATTTAATAGTCCAACCATTCAATCATATGAAAGGGAATTGTACAATCACCACATCAATCTTAGAGCACCCCTCCCACCGTGAATATATCACTTTTAAAATGAGTTGTGCAATCACAATCCGTTCCAGGACTCCCGCCCCCTTCTGCCTTCATTATTTATTCCTGTAATCCCCTTTCCCTCGCATTCCCCAGCCCTGCATTCCCTATAACCCCTTTTATCAGTTATTATCATTGTTTTTAACCTTAACAACCCCAAATAATAATTT
Source organism: Echinops telfairi (assembly GCF_000313985.2). Classification (NCBI taxonomy): domain Eukaryota; kingdom Metazoa; phylum Chordata; class Mammalia; order Afrosoricida; family Tenrecidae; genus Echinops; species Echinops telfairi. The sequence goes on from NW_022109767.1 coordinate 15,115,483, forward strand.
TGTTTATTTTCTTTGTGGGATGCTACAAATATTGTGGACTTTCATTATTTAAGAATTACTATAAATCATTTTGGATTTGCTTCAGCTTTCTGTAAAAAGAAATGATTTTTTTCTAGCTAATACCAACAAAAGAAATTGTAAAACTAATCATGAAACATATATAATACAGTATCTTCTAAAATCTCTACAATGTTGAGAAAGTTCATTTAAATGCTCGATGAACAAAAAGGCTGTTCTACAGTTTTTGTAGGATAATAAGCCACAATAGAGAATTTGACATATATCGTTCGGGTCTCTTATTTCCAAAATTAAATATCTTATTGTCAATCTAAAATCTATGCATATACAACCATAGAAGTCTAAGTTATGAAACTTCACTTTCAATATGAAAAAAATAATCTAATGCATTATTTTTAGAAAAATGTGTTTACCATATAGAGCCACACTGATTAAGTGAGCTGTGTAATTCAGATATTTGCTTTGCTTTAGCAATGACTATGTAGGACCCTAAACATGAGTTCCTGTACAATTAAAAGAAATCAAACCCGTCACCATGGAGTTGATTTCAAATCTTATTTTTGTCATGAGGTTCTGATTAGAATGGTGCTCTAGGAATTTCAATGACTGTGACCTTTCTGGTGGTCTTTTCTCTAAGGGTGCATTTGAACTTTTGGCTAGTAACTAAGACCCTAACTGTTTACACTACCAGGGATGCTCTTTAAGCATGTGATGTTGTTGTGCTGTTTAGTAAAGTCTGAGTCATGAAGTTCTGTGTACAGCGATTGAATCCCTGCCGCAGTCTGCACCACCTGTGTAACTTACGTACATGTTTTTAGGCTGGGGACCGTTTCTGTCGGCCCCTGGTAGAAAGCTTTTCTTTCTCACGGACCCGCTACCTTCCTAAACATACCTTCTCGAACTACTGTTTTTTCCTGATGACTTGTCCAAAGTGTCCGAGGTGCAATCTTTCCATCCCTCCTTCAAAGGAATATTCTGGTCGTATGTTTTCAAAATAGATGCGTCTGTTATTCCGAACTATGGCACTTTCACGGTCTGTAGCAACAGCATAATGCAAATGCATCACATCCTCTGCATTCTTCTTCGTTCCTTGTGTAGCGTTCACATGCACATCTAGCGATTGCAAATGTCCTCGTAGCTTGGAGCAGGCACATCTTAATCCTCAAAGTGATAACTTTGCTTTTTGATACTTAAAACAGTTCTTGTGCAACAAATTGACCAATGAAGTACATTATTTGATCTCTTGACCTCTGTTTTCCTTAAATGTTGGTTATAGATTCCAATAAAACACAATCCAAAATATTTTCATGCTTATCACGATGTTGGTTATTGATCTAGTTGTGAGGATTTGGGATTCTTAAGTTGAGGTGAAATTCATACCGAAGGCTGTAGTCTTTGATCTTTATCAATAAGTATGTCGTTTTCTTGGTTTACATCAAACAAGGTTGTAGTCTCCAGATTATGAGCCTTCACGTGTAGATACCGTTTAATTTGCTAAAGTGTGTAGATACCATTTAGTTTGATAAAGTGTTTCCAATAGTCCTCTGTTTACATAAGATTTATTCTATACAAGTAGAATCAAAGTAGTGATGATGTACAACATTATTCTAAAAGCAGTAAGCACTTAAGATATTTTAAGTTATGTTAATATGCAGACTGGATCCTATATCAGCTTTACAAGTAATACCAACCCATCATTGTGTGTCAATAAGTGTAGGCTTAAATAAGACTTAAAGATATGTCTTTTTATTGGAAGAAAAGTAGCAATAGTGTCGGCAATGTAAGCGCTTCTTCAATTCCCTGTTTCTGTAAGCATAACTAAATGAAATCTCTTCCCTCATTAAGGCTTTCCAGAACGCCCTTCATCTTAAGCATGGATGAGAGAAATGAGTGACAGTGTTAATCAAAACTTTTAGAAAAGAGAAGTCTGGTTTAATAAACAGGGTCCTCTGATTCCTCAGTGCTGAGAAAGTGGTGACACAGAGTTGACAAGCCTTACTTAAAAGATTTTTGTCTCAAAAGCATTACTACTATGCATTTTGGTGGTGAAAGAATTAAATTTGAATTAAAATGTCCTCTATTAAAATGCAAAAACTTCCTTAGAGAATCAAGTTTGTTCACAGATTAGTGCTGTGAATGACTAACATGAGACAATCAGATTACTCTCCTTCTGGCTGAGCAATGTACTCTGGGAATTAGTATTTTGACTGGATGTCAAGAAAAGAGAAGAAATGATAATTACTGTGCATAATCAAGTTGCAGAAGATAGACTTAATAGGAGGCTATCACCGGAGACTAAGATATTTTTTGCCATTTTGGATGGACTTAGGGAGTAGCAACTGCCAGCACTATCATTAAAAATATACTCAGTTGCCCTTTACAGGAGCTCCAGCGAAGACAAAAAAGTATCTCATTAGTTTTAGAAACTTGCCCGTATATAAATAAAAATAACTTTAATGTATTCTATGTTATGTTTATTGTTTTGAATTTAGATGGTGAGCCTAATCCAATAGATCATATTTAAATAATGTATCCAATCATTGCAAATGTCAACAAAGTAATATTTCAGTGGTGTTGCAACTTTCTGAGAATGCTTAGACAGTAAATAGGTTTTACGTGCTGTAAGATCTATGTAGCAACTCTGACTATATAGCATGAAAACAGTCACCAATTAACAGTACATTAATTTATAAAATTATTTATAAAATCTGTCTTGAGGCCAGACTCAATCTGTGGGTATAGTTCGCTAAATTCAGTATTACGCAAACATTCGTTGTGTTCTGTATCACCCAGTCTATTCTAACGAATGTTGACCCTCGGTTCCACAGGACAGAGTAAAACCACCCCATAGATGTTCCTAGGTTGCACTCTCTAGAGAAGCAGAATGGCATGTTTTCTGCGGTAGCTCCACTGGTGGATGTGACCCACTGGTGGTGGGTTAGAACCGTCGAACTTTTGGTTAGCAGCCAAGTGCTTAAGTGTAGTGCTACCAATGCTCATTTCACAGAAACAAATACTTATGTGAAGAACAATACAAAAATAGCTGCCATTCAATTGATTCTAATAAATGGCAAATTCATGTTGAGAGCAGAACTTACCTCTAGAACTATCCATGCCTGATTGAGGAGTCAGTCACCAGGCTTCTGAAAAGTTTGGATGGACCTAGCAAAATCTTTCCGTTAACAACCAAGTGGGTTATTTGCATCAATCAGGGACGCCACGTGGGTGAGAGAATGCAATAAATGACTATATGCAAATAACGAATGTGTCAATAAACCTGAAAGTGAAGAGAAAAAGAGAGGCCTTTGAGTGTTGAAAAGGGCAATTCATTAAGAATATCCAACTCCCTTTTCATATTTTCTTTTTTGTAATTTTCTGTTCATCAGTCTAGAACATGTGTATTACAGAGGAGATTCCCAGGCTCGCCACGGACATTCCTTACTAAAGCGGATGTTTTCCCCATTGGAAAGGAATAAATTAGCATTCCAATATAAACAAAGGTATCCTGTGATTTTTTATTAGCTCAACCAATTCCCAGTAGCCTAATTAATTCTGGCTGAATTGTTAACTTTGTTTCTTGATTTGCACAGCTGAAGCCAATTCTCTGGGCCCTCTGATGAGCTGCCAAAATGAATGACTAGCCTTCAATTCCCCATCTTACATTGATTCGCTGTGATATACACGCATTAGCAAGACTAATTCTGTAGAACTTCACAGTGGAGGCAAAGGCTCTGGGTCTAGGACTCACTTTTTAACATTGTGTTATGAGACAAATGTGGATGCTTTATTATGAAGTGTCTTAATTAGGTAAAGAATACTAAAATCTCAGTCTGAGAATACTAAAATTCTATTACATTGCAAAGAGGGACTAGTTCGTTCATTTAGCTCTGTCTGACTGACTGTGATATAGAAAATAGTGGGGAAAAATTTCACTATATAATTTATTAAAAGTAAAGTATATAATGTGTTATTTGATTGACTCCAAAATTGACATCCTGGGGTTCCCTTGAGATGAGCTGAATGTATGAACAGAGGTTAATATTATTTCCTTACATCTGTAATAGCTTTTTAACACAGCGCCGAATACATTGTTTACATACAGGAAATGGATTTTGATTAACAGATCACTTAATCTGATTGACAAATGAGGATTCACAGTAATCTCCTTATGTGAGAGTCTCTCTTATGTCTGTGCACTTTCTTTTCCCAAAATTACTACATTGAATTCCAGTTATAAGTGACCATACAGTTCAATCATCCTTGGCCCAGTTTGTTCCAGGAGCCCTGTAGATATCAAAATCCTCTGAGGTTAAACTCCCTTACACTCCAAGTCATTCTAGGGTATATCTAATAGCTCAAGAATCCTCGTGGCATAGTACTTTGGGCTGCTGTCCCAAGGTCAGGAGTTTCAAACCAAGAGCCACTCCTTAGGAGAAAGATGAAGTTTTCTGCCCCCATAAAAATTGAGTCTGGAGGCTAGGAAATATGGCAACCAGATAAGAAGGAAAGGGAAATATTCTCATCAAATATCAAAGGTTCCACTAGGAATATCCTGAACCTTCTGGCCATGAGAAAATCAACCTGAAAGTTATATTGATAGACCCAAGTTTCTTAAAGAGGAAGAACAGCATACCTGCTGAGACACAGCAAAAATTTCCCTCAAATATAAGGGAGAAATGTATGTATTTACAGACAAGAAAGAACTAAATGTATGAGCATTACAAAAATATGAACCATATCACTGTTGGTAAAATATCAATAACAACAGCAGACAAACACATCACAAATAAGAACCCAGAAACCAATACAATGAACGCAGTACTGAAAACAACACAGAAATAGGAACAAAATACCAACAAAACCACATGCACAAAAAGTGACAATAAATCAAACATAATTACAACAAACCCACACAGGTCAATGCATTAAATGCACCAATCAAAAGACAGATAGCAGAAGATGGTGTTAGAAAACAAGGCCCATCGATCTACTGCATACAAGAGACATGCTTTAAACTCAAAGACAAAATAGTAAAAAACTAAAGGATGGTGAAAAAATCTATCAAGCCAATGGCAATCATACAAAGGTAGGAGTAGAAAAAATAAAATATGTTTCAAGAATAGTAACAGTGACAGACAAGAATGAATATGATATAATGATTAAAGGAATAGTATATAACCTTAATAAGCACATACACACCCAAAGAACTTTTCAAAATCATACTGCTATAATTAAATTGAATGTGCAACCAATTCTCTCTGCCCTTTACAAGTTTAGTTAGTATAGATTTCATTCTGCCTAAAAAGAATGACTTCCCAAGTTATTAGGATTGTAAACTATGATGAATTATTATACATTTTCAAAGTTTAAATGAAAACTCAACCGTATATAACTAATTTGAAAGTCAATAAAATTGAACAGAAAATTTAAAATCACATTTGTACTGTATTTGTAAGACCACAAAAGAAATAGTAAAATTCCCCCTAATAAAGTGTTAAAAAAAAAAGAAATAGTAAAATCATAGATTAAAAAGGGGGTTATATAAAATAATATCAAAACACTATCGATAATCCTATATTTTTCTTGTTATAGAGCTATAAAAAGAATGTAAATGACTTTCTAAAGTTTTCACAGGAATTCTTGGTTCATTATTTTACAAAAAGAATGGCATACAAAATCCATTTTATAGAAAAATCCATTTTTGTAAATTTCTAAAGCTTCTCAACCTTCTAAATGACGTAGACTAAATTACCGCTTTATTTCTAAATTGTTTTCATTATATTTGTAATTATATCTATTTGCTATTTCTTTTGAAAGTTTTACCAAAAAAGAAACCCCTTCTCAATTGTACTGTCATTTGATCTCTGTTGGCTTTTTATGTTCCTCAGAGAAATTCAATTTTCCCTGATCCTATCCTATTTTGGATTTTTTTTCTCCCCTCTTTTTCTCCTTTCCTTGGTCAGTTTCCACCCCTGATCTCTTAGTTTGTGGGACTGTGGTGACCTGCATGTCACTGTGATTCTGGGAGCTGTGTCACCAGTATTTGGAATACCAGTAGGGCCCCTGGTGTATCATTTTCATGAGTCTTCCAGACTAAGAACTGACGAGAAAGAAGGAATAGGCTGTTGACTTCCGAGTTCTTACTGAAAATCTTACGAAAGTCAGGAGAATATTTCCAAGACGATGCCAGAGGGTTAGTCCTTCAGGCTGAAAGACACGGGAACTCTGACCGGGAAGGCCTGCCCACTTAGAGTAGGACCGACCGGAATGGAGCAAAGCCTTGACATGCTGAAAGACGCAGACTGGAAAGAACAAATACCCATTCCTGTTGAGAACATGCCACATGTAGTGTGAATCTCGGGACATGAGAAGATGTCCAAAATGAAGTGGAACTCAAAGATCATATCCAGTGCATTAGTGAGCCTACCGGGACAGGTATTCACTATTTTAAATAGACGTCTCTGGTTACTGTGCCAGGAATGACAAATTCAAGAGGAATGCCATCACGTCAACTGTCACAAAGAACACTTCGTGATCTACCTTAAAGTGCAATGCTCTACGTGATAGGACAAAATCTACACCCCTATAAGGAAGACTAATACTATAATTATTATTCAAATTTATGAATTAACCACTAAAATCAGAGCTGAGGAAATTGAAAAAGTCTATCATTTCTGAAATTGACCAAACATTTATTCAAGATGCTTGAAAATTTCTTGTGATTGGAGTAAGAAAGAATTTTGCAAGAAGAAGGACTTCATCATTACAAATATCTGTTTCAACAACATAAACAGTGATTGTTTGTATGAACCTCACCAGATGGAATACAGTACACAGCAATCAATTTGACTGCATCTGTTGAAGAGTCAACAGATAAGTTCTGCACTAAGAAGTGAAGAAATTGAAAATGATTCCAGGGTATAAAAATGACCTTGAGGACATCTCACCTGACTTTAAAGACCATCTCACGAGCACACTTGGTACTGTGAGTATTAATGACCAAAGAAGAGTTGAGTTGTGGGATGTCATCAAGAACATCATACATAAAGAAAGCAGAAAGTAATTTAAAATGCCAAGGTAGATACCAGAGGATATTTTGAGTCTTGTTGGTGCGTGTCAAGTGCATAGGAGAAGTAATGAAGTACAAGAAGTGAACAGAAAATGTCAAAAGGCAATTCAAGAAAACATAGTAAAACATTATAAAGAAATATGCAAGGACCTAGAGCTAGAGAAACAAAGGGAAGAACACATTTGGCATATCTGCAGAGGAAAGAATTAAAAATAAGAAGTAAAATAAAATTCAAGTTTTGAGATGCAGTATTGAAGGAGTCTATGGACAAATGACCTACGCCATACCTTTTTGAAATCTGATGAGCATGTGAAAGTAGGAGAAGGAAGACAGAAGGAGAACGGATGCATGCGAATGATGATCTTGGTGAAGAATTCTGAAAGTACCTTGGGCTGCCAGAAGAACAAGCAAATCTATTTTGAATGAAGAACTTCCAGAATGTTCGTTACAAATGAGGATGATGGATGTCTTCTCAAGTATTTTGTACATGCAAGCAGGACGGATTAGTCCCTTTCAAAGGATGTTATGCTTGGTCATGCCCAGGGTCGGTAAAAAAGACAAAGACCCTGAATCAGACTCTGCTACCACAATGGGTCCCAGTGTGGCAAATGTGAGAATGGTTCAAGAGCACGCGTGTTTCTTTTGATTATAAATAAGACTATGAGTCTTCACCGACCTTATGACACCTTACAACAACAGCATTGACTCGGGCAAAATATTGAAGGATACATGAAACATCAAAATTGATGTAAGGGATGCAGAGTCCCTGTACCAATAGTTGTCCTACGTTCAACCATTACAAGGGGCAACATTTGACCAAGAACCAGTTATGATTGGAAAGAGCCCAAGATGCACTGAAGACATGAGCAAAAGAAAAGAAAACAAACAAAAAAAAACAGCGTGGGGAGGAGGGGCTACAGGATTTCATGGAATACCAACTGAAGTGTTTCAAAAAGCTGATGCTGCCCTTAAAATACTCTCTAATTTGTTTCCGCCCAGAAATTTGCAAGACAGATTGTTTAGTCAATTGACTGGAATAGATCCATATTTCAACCCATTTCAAAGAAAGGAGATTTAATCAAATGTGGAAATTATCAAACAATATCATTAACATTACATTAAGTAAAATTTAACAGAACATAATTCAGAATTAGTTAAAATTATCTAATCCATTGGTATTGGTAGAATAAAATTTGTATGTGTCTTACCTTCATATCAAATTTATTATAAAATACAATATATGCATATATTATTTTACAGATAATTATTTTATTTTAAAGTATCTATTTTTCACAATTTATTTTCATAACTTCTGGTATGTCTAAACTAGGTAAACAGTAAGCTGTATCTTGAAATCACATATTGTTTGCCAAAGGTATCTTCCTCATATCTTAGTAAGTTAAGGAGTTAGGCATTTGAATAATATCATGCTCTCATTTGAGAATAATTCTTTTATTTCAGCTATGATCATTCTTTATGATTTATTTCTGGCTAAAATGTTTTATCTTTACCTGATGTTAGTTAGTAATTATTTTTACTGCAATAGAGAAGGCAAAAGTACATGTTTTAGGAAATATTACTAACAAAATTTCCTCTAGGCTCCATTCACGATAAGAAACTAGTAGCTGTAAGTAAGTAATGAAAATAGTTGTTTTATACAAGGATATTTTATGACCAGAAATTATGATTTTTGAAATAGGAAAATAGAAATTATAAGTATGAGCGGAGGAAAAAGATTAAACGACTATTAATTTAATTAATTAAATGACATTCAATAAAAGTACTCAGTCACAAACTTAGAAAAATATAGTTTCAGAATCTTGGTTATGTCAACCACTGCTCTTTATGTCATTTTTAAAGGAACTTTTCCATCATTATTAGAAAAATTAGCAAATGTATCACAATATTCACAATATTTTTCCCTTTCTCTACTATCAATAGCATTTTCATCTAAGTTCCTCTGACAATTACTATCACTCAATATAAGTATGATTCAAAATACTCCCCTCTTGTAGTGTAAGTAGTAGTAAATAAAATATACTTAAGGAATTCTGGTGGAACATCAGGTAAGCACTCGGCTTCTAATCCAAACCTGGGAGGTTGCACCCCACCTAGTGCCTCTGTGGGACAAACCGACCCAGTGATCGTCTCCATCATGGTTCTAGCCAAGAAAACATTACAGGGCACTTCTGTTTATCATAGTAGATCAATCACTCTGCGAAGAAACTGATTCCACTGAAAGCAGCACAGAAAAATACGTCTCCGTGGCTAGAAGAAACTTTCAACTTGCTTTATCTATGAAAGCATGTCCTTAACATTGATCTTAATCAAGCTGAAAAGAAAGAAAAAGAGAGAGCGCATGAGAGAGAAAGTGCACTTCCAGGAGAAGCTGTTTTGCAGAGCTCTGAGTTTCCCTAAGCTATCTAAAGAAACAGACTGGACTAGAAATAACACAGTAGTCTTTATCACTGGAGATCAAGGAAATGCCACCAATGGAACTTTGAATACTTGAGAGTTCTTCCAGTGAGCGGCAGCATTTGTCAGCCAGAAGTAGTTCTGAAGTGCGCCGGAACATCAAGGAGCGTCTGTTCTGCTCACTGTATATGTTTTTACATTTTGTCAAAGAATTAGATGACTCACAACATTGTGTGATATGTAATTTCACATAAAGAAGTTCTTTCACATGTTGATTATCTTTGGAAAAACATGGAAATTGGGGACTAAAAATGATCTGAGCTATTTGCTGCAATGATTTTCTAACTATAATAGGTTCTAAGATAAAACATGAGCAATTAAAATATGTTAGCAAGAACTTGTACCTGTCAATATACATCAACCATAAGTGATAAAGGATTAAGTGTTTAGGAATTGAATTAAAAATAAATTTATGATTAATCTTTTAGACTATTTATTCATTTTTAGACAATTACTATTTGGCTATGAAAATTAATATATCTATTTGGTAAGTGTTCATAAATTAGTTATTCAATATTAAAAGTCTTTATGGAATTCAAAAATAAAATGTTTACCATTTGTGATTTTGTCAGATTAACTCTTTGCTTGCTAATAACTTTCAGAAAGCCAAGTATCGATGATAAAAGAGTTTTGTACCTAAAATAAATTTTGCTGTTAAGTTCATTTAAGGGTAGGAGCTCTTGACTTTGAGAAGTAATCAGTGAGCATATTTGCTTTATGTATGCAAATTTATGGAATATACCAGGGAAGAAGTAAAATATGCAGTATGTAATAAGCAAGGAAAATGTTAAAGAATTCTATAAGTACCTATCATTCTTTAATAACACATATTACCAAAATAGTTATTAAAACCCTTTCAAAATATAGCCTTCACTTTAAAAAAGTTTCTATGTGCATATTAATATTCCCTCAGTGAACAGTAATTGTTATTTTAAATTATACATTCTTGCAGAAAGAAAACAAATTATACTAGCAAAAAGGCCCAGCATAATGTTATACCAATTATTATCATTTATTCTAAGATGTTCATATTATCTAATTAACATTGTAATACATAACCAACAAAAGAATCCCTAATTTGAATACTCCAGGACCAGATTCCAGATGCAAAAGATTAGTAAAGAGATCCCAGGGTGACTTAGTAGCGATTATATTTCTGCATGTCATGATGGCCAAAGTTACCATGGTGTGTTCAGAACTGATGTTCCATTTCCACTCTCATGATTTTGTGGAGAAACTGGAATCTAGAATTCAGAATTGCTAATGTAAAAATCATTAATAATTCTTGCAAAGTACTTGTATTGTAAATGATGTTATTACTTTTATGATGTACTTTTTTCCTATGTACACTGTTAAAGAAACAATGGACTTGCAAATATCAAGAAAATTGTATTCTTAATTGGTCATATATATTTCCTTTAAATAAATAGATGCTTATAATATATGTATGTTTATATTTTACATAGGTGATATATATGATTTATATGATATATGATAAGGAACCCTGTTGGCATGGTGGTTACAAATTAGACTGTTAACTGCAAGGTCAGCAGTTGAAAACTCCCAGAGGCTCTGAGCGAAAAAGATAGGGCTTCCAACTCCCATAATGAATGATACTCTTGGAAAGTCATCAGGGCAGTTCTACGCTGTGGTGTCGGTTGCAATGAGTCTCTATCAACTTGATGGTAATGAGGTTGAGGTGAGGGATGATACATGTTATGTATCAGAATGGATATTTTAATAAGAAGATTTCACTATGCCCTATGTTGTTGTTAACCAAGGAATAATATAAATAAAATCTGAAAACAAATAAATACACTTAATAGAAAATTAAACTGTGCATACAAAAAGTCGAGCTAGATATTTGCTACCATTTCTATTAGCCATTAATGACCAGAGAATAAACTTTGATTGAGCATCTGCCTCTATAGATGGTTTCATTTTAAAATCATGCTTATCCCATCTTTGAAAACATAAAACAATGATGAATTTAATAACTATTTTTAGATTTTGTATGACAGAATATAATGGTCAATCTAATTTTGTTTATACCATTAGATATTGGTGGGCAACCAATGTGGCAGGAAGACAAATATGACTTAGAATTTATATTTAATATGTGTATGTGGGTGAGGGGGTTGCCTGGAGGAAAGAGTTGTCATATGTTGCATCCTCACCTTAAGATACAAGAAACAAACATTTCAAAAAAACTGTTCAATGAGTAGCGCTATTCAAAAAAATATCATTTGATTAGCATTTCATTTCCCCCCAATAGGGAGATAGGATTTGGCAGAAAAGACAGCAGGGTGAAAGGAAGAGAGTTTGTGGAAGAGATGATAATGGTCATTCCTGATCACATTCAGTAAAAATTTAAACCTTACTTTCTTTTTTAAAATACTTTTATTGGGGGTTCTTACATCTCTTAACACAATCCTTACTTTCCTCCAATGTGTCAAGTATATTTGCCACCATCATCATTTCAAAGCATTCTCTTCCCACTAGAGCCCCTGATATCAGCTCCCCATTTCTTCTCCTCCACCCCCTGCCCACCCTCCCTCCCTCACAAACCCTTGGTAAGTTATAGATTATTTTTTCCATATCTTACATCATCCTACATTGCCCCTCACCCACTTTTCCATTATTCGTCCCCCTAGGATGGGGTTCTAGGTTGATCCTTGTGATCAATCCCCCCTTTCTCCCCCCATCCTCCTCTAATCCTCCTGGTATCTCTACTCTCATTGTTGGCCCTGAGGGGTTTATCTATCCTGGATACCCTGTGTTGTGGGCTCTTATCTGTATCTGTGTGCATGCTCTGGTCTAATCCAACTTGTAAGGTAGAATTGAGGTCATGATAGTGGGGTGAAGGAAGCACAAAAGAGCTAGAGGAAAGTTGTGTGTTTCATTGGTGTATACTGCACCCTGACTGCTCATCTCTTCCCTGTGACCCCTCTGTGAGGAGATGTCCAATTGTCTACAGATGGCAATTGGGTCTCTTCTCCATGGACCCCCTCATTCACATTGAGTATGGTTTTATTCTGAGTTTTAGATACCTGTTACCTGATTCCATTGACACCTCATGATTACACAGGCTGGTGTACTTCTTCCATGTGGGTTTTGTAGCTTCTGAGCTAGATGGCTACTTGTTTATTTTGAAGCCTTTAAAACCCCAGATGCTATATCTTTTGATAGCTGGGCACCATCAACTTTCTTCACCACATTTGCTTGTGCACCCATTTTGTCTTCAGTGATCTTGTCGGGAAGGTGAGCATCACGGAATGCTGGATTGTTAGAACAAAGTGTTCTTGTGTTGAGGGAGTATTTGTGTTGAAGCCCAATGTCCATCTACAGCCTTAATACTTAACATATAGATATGAGTACATAGTTCTATTCCCCTCTCATTATATATATAGTTACATATGCAAATGCCTATATTTAGGCTTCTGTAAATGTCCTTTGACTCCTGGTTCTTTCCTCTATTTCCTTTTTACTTCCCTCTTGTCTCACCATCATTGGCCTTCATTCGATTTTAGTAATTCCTCGCTGCTATATTGCCCTTGATTAAGCCCCACTAGGCATCCTTCCATTGATTTTAGTTCACTTGTTCCCTTGTCCCTGGGTTGGTCCACCCCCCCCCCCATTTCCTTTCTCCCACCCCCCCTTCTCCTGAACCGCCCCATCCCCCGGAACTATTGGTCCCGTTCTTTTCATCTCTGAATTATTTATCCCTCCTCTATTATCTAGATTGGCATGCAGATATATTAACAAATGCAAAACCCAGGCAAAGCCAAATAAAACAACAAAGGAAGTCAAAACCATCAAAACGATAACAACAGCAACAAACAGACACAAAATAACATTAACAAAAAGAAAGCCATGGAAAAAGATGGAAAAGCATATAAATAGTTCAAGGTCTGTTTGTTGGCCTTTACGAGTGTTTTCCAGTCAATTCTGATGGGGTGCCACACTCTGTCTCCAAAGTCTACTTTTGGTATTCCCCGGGGGTTTCATCACTCTGCTCCTCCTGCTGTTCTGCTGCATGCCCTCAGTGCCTGGCCCCAGCGTGATGGGGTCAGTCCGTGCATGATTCCTGCACTGTGTCTCCAGTGCTGGCCCCCTCAGCGTCATGGTTCAGTGAGAGATGCCATGTCCTGTGGTGGGGCCGGCCTTACGGTTCTCCCTGTGCATTTGCTGCTTTGAGCAGGAACATCGTCCTTGGGGCTTGGTGGGCCAGGATGTCCTCTCCTCCCTCTCCATCCCTTTACATCTCTCTGTGTGTCAACCTTACTCTATCACTAACCCTCCAAGGAAGACATCATCAATCACAACATAAGGACCAAAATGGCACCTTTTCATATCAAAATTTAAATTTGAAGAGTCCACTATGTTTTTAACCCTGTTATAACAGAGCAAGGTCAAAATACAAGGCTCAGTCACAACATGGAGCAGTGAGAGTGTCTATGAAAGCCAGCTGAAATGAAAGGGCAGATTTCACTTGTGTGCAGACTTGATATTTTCTGAGGTACCTCTCATAAAATTGAAACTGACACAGTTAATTCTCATGCTCTACTTAAGACTTTCTGAAAATAGAGAAGCAAAATCATATCCCGATTTCAAGTAGTATTTTCACAATTTAGCACAATTAGGAAAACTAAGGTATTCACTGGCTGGTTCAAATGGCAGTATTTACCATGAAAATATGAGATTCTGAGATTGGTTGTACTGTAACCCTACTTACTACCCCTTATAAATGCAGCACATAGCATTTTATTTAATTGCTGTTAGATCTGTGAACATCAGTCAGTTTCACAAATAAATCGTATTCCTTTGAAGTCAATATATGTTTCCCAGCATAATGATGCATTTATCCACTAAGCTATCCCTGATGTTCAGTGAAGCCAGCCAGCAGTACTTTCACCTCATGTGCAATATAAATTTATCAGTGAATAAACAATTGCCATTTTAATTTCAATGTCAAAGACACAGTAAATGTCAATTTGGCAGTTAAATAATTTCTCTCTTCTTTGGGTCCAATAATACAACCCTACTTATTTCAACCCTACTTCTGAAATCCCTTTCAAGCTTAGTAGTTCTTTGATTATTTAGAATGCCTATCAATCAAATCAACTGAATTGTCATTCTCGTCTTTTATTGAAAACAATTTACTTCATTTTAGCAGAGCAAATTAAAAGCCTTAATTACTAACATTTGGAATGCCTATCATTCTTTAATCTGCATGCTCATCAACATTACTACACTGTTTACAGAGGTTATCCAGTTGAGCCTTCCTGAAGACCAGAAACTAAGCATTACTGCAACTACTGTGGGACAAAGTGCTGTTCTGAGTTGTGCCATTCAGGGAGCCCTGAGACCTCCCATCATCTGGAAGAGGAACAATATTCTTCTAAATAATTTAGATCTGGAAGACATCAATGTGAGTACATAAATATACATGTTACATCTTTAGTTTGTTTCACTGGCATACAAATTTTTGAATTACGGGAAGCTCAATGAATAATGGCTGTACAGTAGATGATAATCATTGAGACAGTAGCTTATCCAATCTAGTAAATGAGATCAGCCCTTTAGATCATTTAGAATTACTTAAACCATCTGTATTGATTTGCTCAGCAAGTTATATAGCAATTAACAGGTGAAAGCATACATTTGTGCAAACTCTTAGAGAAGAGTATCCACTAGATTTTAAAATGCACCTACTCTTCTTATCATAAATGTCTACATCTTGGAATTATTCCTGTAGATATCCTTATCTGTAAATTTAAATATAAATATAAAACAGTGTATATATTGTTCAACTTTGCACTGTAAAAGTGAAAATTAAAATTAATAATGTACATGATGGTGTGTAGGTGTGTATATACATCTGCATGTAACACAATACCATTATTACAGCCAAAGAGGCAATATTTGTAAGCATTGATATAAAAATGTAATAGTTGTATATTACTTTTGAATGTTCGCAATCATCTAGTAGTGGTTCAGTGTTTTCTTTAAGGAGGGGAAAGGATCCGGAATGAAATGCACATATGCTATTTTTTATTAAGAAAAAAATTTCCAAAAATACTTTGTTGTGGTAATTTATGGACATGATTTACTTGAGATTCTTTTTCTTAACATCTCACAAAGACACTTAAAAATCTGAAGGAAAAAGGGAACTACATTGAAAATGCTCTGGGTTTAGTTGGTTTGAGATATATCTAATTTCAAGATTTTTAAACATGTTATGTGTTTGTTACCTCTCCATCCTTAGGATTTATTTTTAGACAAGTGGCCTTCATGTTGTGGGGGACGTGGTCATTAGCAAATCCAATTACACACTGATTCAGGTTTATATAGTTGGAATTTCACAAGTTATTTTGAACTAATTAGTAAGTCTAACAATTATGCGCTGATTGGCCAAGCTAAGTTCATGTGTTCATTGGGACATGACGGGGCCACTCAACCCAATGGCGTTGATCTGGATTATTACTCTAGGGTTCCTATGAATTCCACTTGACCTGATGGCAGTTGACTTAAGTTGGGTATTATTGAATGATGACAAGGTAGTTTAACCATAGAGGGATATGACAAGAAAAACGAAAAACAGGTAGTCTCTTTATTATTGGGTGATTATCTCTGGAACTCACACTTGTATACTTAATGCTTATGATTGAATTGCCAACAGTTTGTCTCTAAGCAATTATTTTTATGGCTGAGCACCAATCGGTAGCTCATGGTGTATTAGAAAAGGATAAAGGTAGTTTTTCTTTCACATATTTCAGAATATATTAGAAACAATCCAAACAAATACATAATTTTGTAGAATCAGATTCTGCACTCAGATTCGTTCCTAGTATTTCAATATACACGCTGGGTTCAATGGGGGAATGCTCCCAATGTAAAGGAAAAAGCGGAATCAAACATTCCTTACATGGAATGTGGATCTCAAAAGTGAACACCATCCCAGAAAATGTCAAGAAGTAAAAAAAAATGTGAATTTGGGTTATCTGTGGAAATGAGAAGATGACATTCTACTTTTGCTTTAGTACATGTGGGGTTTTATAATAAATATGCCTTACATGTGTATTTTTATAGCGTTAGGATTAGGTTGAGGTTTCGGGTTACACTTGGTTATGGTTATGGTTAGGTTTAGGGTTAGGCCTAAGTTTAGGGTTATGGTTAGGTTTATGCTTCGTGTTAGAGTTAGGACTTGGTTAGCGTTAGGGTTATTGTTAGGGTGACGGTTAGGGTTAAGTTTAGGTTCAGTTTTAGGCCAATGGTTAGGGTTAGGGTTAGCGTTAGAATTACGGTTAGGATTAGGCCTAGTGTTAGGGTTAGGGTTCGGTTTAGTCCTAGGGTTAGGGTTTAGATTAAGGTTAGGTTTGGGGTTAGGCCTAGGGTTAGGCCTAACTGCAAGGTCAGAGCTAGAATCACTACTCACATCAAGAAATAAAGATGAGGCTTTCTCTCCTGCAAAGAGTTAGTCTCAGAAACCCACAGGGGCAGTTCTACTCTGCCCTACAGGGTTGCTGAGAGAGAATCAACTTAATGGCAGTAAGTTTGATTTGGGAGTTTTTTATTTCTATTACCATTTTTATCAGTCAAGAGAGCTGCTTCCAGGTCCTTCCAATTTACACTTTGCTATATCATAAAGAACCCTGGAACACAGACCCAACAAATCCACTCATTGTTTTATCGGCCTAATGTTTTTATATTATAGAATGTATGAAAAATACATTTGATTTGCTTAAAAATAAATGTACTCACATTTAGACACTTTCCTCAAATAACATATAATGAATAATATTTAGCTATTAGGAATACTGTGCCATTACAGAAACTATCTTTGGACATTTGTGGATATTTTGTTTTGTTTTTTGAGAGTTATGGTCCTAGAAAAAAATTTTGGATTTGCTTTATGCATTATTATATCTACACTGCCTTTCCTTTTTTCTATTGTTATTCTGACTATCAGCCTGCCCCATGGTATTTAGAATATATCTTTAAAATTTTTTTTAATCATTTTATTGGGGACTTGTACAACGCTTATCACAATCCATACATACATATACATACATTGTGTATCAAGCACATTTGTACATTTGTTGCCCTCATCATTCTCAAAACATTTGCTTTCCACTTGAGCCCTTGGTATCAGCTCCTCATTTTTCCCCTCCCCGCTTTCCCCTCCATCATGAACCTGTGATAATTTATAAATTATTATTATTTTATCATTTCTTACACTGCCCGACGTCTCCCTTCACCCACTTTACTGTTGTCTACCACCCATGGAGGAGGTTATATGTAGATCCTTGTGATTGGTTCCCCCTTTCTACCCCACCTTCCCTCCACCCTCCAAGTATCAACACTATCACCACTGGTCCTGAGGGGATCATCTGTCCTAGAGTCCCTGTGTTTCCAGTTCCTATGTGCACCAGTGTAGATCCTCTGGTCTAGCGAGGTTTGTAAGGTAGAATTGGGATCATGATAGTTGAGGGGGGGTGTCATTTAAGAACTAGAGGAAAGTTGTATGTTTCATTGATGCTACATTGCACCCTGAGTGACTTGTCTCCTCCCCGCTACCCCTCTGCAAAGGGATGTCCAGTTGCCTGCAGATGGGCCTTGGGTCCCAACCCCACACTCTCCCTCATTGCAGATGATAAGGTTTTTTTGTTCTTTGGTGGTTGATACCTGATCCCTTCGACACCTCATGATCACACAGGCTGGTGTGCTTCTTCCCTGTGGGCTTTGTTGCTTCTGGGCTAGATGACCCCTGTTTACCTTCAAACCTTTAAGACCCAAACACTATATCTCTCGATAGCCAGGCACCATCACCCTTCTTCACCACACTTGCTTATGTACCCATTTGTCTTCAGCGATCATGTAGGGAAGGTGGATATCATGGAATGTCCGTTCAATTGAGCAAAGTGTTCTTGTATTGTGGAGTACTTGATTGGAGGCCGAATGTCCATCTGCTACCTTAATACTAAACTTTTAAATATAAGTACATAGATCTATTTTCCCATTATCATATATAAATATATTTACAGATGTACATGCCTGTATTATATATATATATATATGCCCTTTGCCTCCTAGTTCTTTCCTCTATTTCCTTTTACTTTCCTCTTGTCCCACTATCATGCTCAGCCTTCATTTGGGTTTCAGTAATTCCTCTCGGTTATGTCACCCTTGATCACTCCCTACCAGGCCTCCCGCCCCCTCCATGCCACTGGTTTTGAATCACTTGTTCCCTTGTCCCTGGATTGGTTAACACTACTTCCTTTCCCCCTCCTCCTTCTCTCCCATTAACCCCGGAACCATCGGTCCCATTGTTTTCTTCTCCACATTGTTTATCCAGCCTATCGTATCAAGGCACATAAAAACACGACAGCGTCAAACAAAGTGACACAGAAAAGCAAAGTGAGGACAGAAACAACAACATAAAGTGAATGACATACAAAATCGAAAAGAAAGAAAGTCCTGTAAATAGTTCAAGGTCTGTTTATTGACCTTTAGGGGTGTTTTCTGGTTGGGTCTAATGGGGTGCCACTCCCCGGCCCCAAAGTCCTATTTTTTAATTCTCCCTCGGGACTTCCTTGTTCTGCTCCCCTTGCTGTTCTATTGCACGCCCTTAGTGCTTTGCCTGAGTGTGGTGGGTTCAGCTCAGTCACACATCCCACACTGTGTCTCCAGTGTTGTCCCATGTAAGGCTATGGGTCAGTGCCGGATGGCGCGTCTCATAGTGGGGCCTGCCATGTGGTCCTCTCTGTGCATTGGCTGCTCTGAGTGGGAATATTATTCTTAAGGCTTGGTGGGCTAGGGTATGCTGCACTCCCTTTCTCCCCCTTCATGTGCTTCCGCTTCTGTCTGGGTATGGTAGGTCTGTTCCTTTCCCCCACCAGAAGGTCTATTGTCATTCTCTGTGGCACTCCCTTCCATGGTGGGGGTCAGGCTGGTTCTGGTTGGGGCTCCCCTGTACTCCCGTCTTTTTATCGATTCCTCCATGTGTTACATTGCCCTCCTGGTTTGGCACATCATGGTGGGGTCTGTATGCACATTCCAATTCTATGGAGGCACAACCAATACTCTCCCCCGAGGTGGATTAATACGCTGTTCTCCCCCCACCCCCATGTCATCATCTCAGTTTATCACCACCTCCATTCTCCCTCCTCCTTCCCCCTTGCCCCTTCTTTATGGTGGACTCACATGTACCTCCCCGGGTGTGGTCTTACCTCCCTCGACTACCTATATTTCCACCCGTTTATTGTGAGATAAGTGTCTATTCTTCTATTCCTGCTGTGCTGATTATACTTACCTCAGGGGACTCATGTTATACCTGTCCTTTTGAGATTGACTTACCTTCCTTAACATGAATCCTTCCAACTCTTCCCATGAAACAACGTGTTTCATGTGATCGTCCGTGCTTTTCAGTGCTGCATAGTACTCCATTGTGTGTATGTGGTGTGAATGTGACAGAGTTTACTAACCCACTCGTCTATCCATGGGAACTTAGGCTGTTTCCCAGTCTTTGAGATTCTGAATTGTGCTAAACATTGGAGCGCAGATGACTGGTTGTCTTTTATTTGTTACTTCCTCTGGGTATATTCCCAGTAGAGGGATGGCTGGGTCTTAAGGTAGATCAATTTCCATTTTCTTTAAGTATCTCCAGATTGCTTCCCACAGTGGCTGTACAAATCTACATGACCACGAGCAGTGGAGGTGGGTTCCTATTTCACCACAACCCCTCCACCACTTGTTGCTCTCTGATTTTCTGATTTGGGCTAGCCTCATGGTTGTTTCAATTTGCAATTCTATTACGGCTAATGACTGGGAACACTTTCTCATGCCTGTTGGCCATATGGGCCTCCTCCCTAGTGGAAGTTCTTTTCAGTTCTTTTGCCTATATGTTTTCCTCTTTTTGCAGGCCATGAGGATGTTGCAGGGTCGGGTGTCTTGCAGCATATTCTTTAAGTCTTTCCTTGTCCTGGAAGACCCTTCTCTCACCATCTATCTTAATGGATAACTTGGCAGGGTAAAGGATTCTGGGGGAGGCCTGTTTTTCTTTCAGCTTTTGGAAGATGTTACTCCACTCTCTCCTCCTCTTCATGGGATCTGCTGATAGGTCTTCACATATTCTTACCTGAGCTCCTTTGTAACTGTCTTCCTTTCTCTTGCTGCTCTTAAAATTTTCTCTTTCTCCTAGAAGTTGGATAATTTTACTATTTACTATATGTCTTGGCAAGTTCTTCTTGGGGTCTAGTCTAGGGGGGGTCCTTCCTGCTTCCTGTATGAGCGCCTGGTTCTCACTCGTTAGGGTGGGAAAGTTTTCTTCCAGAAATCCCTTCTCTATCTTGGCTGTCGACTTGTGGGGTGTGTCCTGCCCCGGTAGATCAATTATTCGAATCTTATTCCTCTTCATAGCATCTGTCATTGATCTCAGGTTATCTTCTGTTTCATTAATTTTCCTATCTGACTGGCTTTCCCGCTTGCTGAAGTCTGTTCGAGTGTCTTCGAGATCATTTATACAGTTCTCTGCCTCCTCAAGCCTAATTGTAAGTTATGTAACCTTGTGTGTGGCTTCTGCTACCTCCACCGACAGCCAAGATAGAGAAGGGATTTCTGGAAGAAAACTTTCCCACCCTAACGAGTGAGAACCAGGCGCTCATACAGGAAGCAGGAAGGACCCCCCCTAGACTAGACCCCAAGAAGAACTTGCCAAGACATATAGTGTTTGGCATTCATCACCTCTATTGTGGTTTTCATTTCCTCTATCATTGCAGCCTTATTCTGTGTTGCTTCCCTCAGCTGCTGTATCACTCTGAGCAGACTTCTGAAGATTTCCTTCTGTGACAGATCCATGTCTGTTTCTTCTGTGTGAATCGTTAACTCTGCTACTGTGTTTTGTCTCTCTGTTTTGTTGTTGTTGTTGTTGTTGTTGTTGTTGTTGGGAGTGATGTGGTCTTGATTTTTCCTCGATCCTTTCATAGGACTCAAGTTTCTGGGAGACCAGGGGGCCCTTAGGTCTTTCTCTGTGTTACTATTAATGATGCGTTCAGGGGACTTCCTGTGACCTACCATTGAGATGGGTCAGACTGCCGGATAGGCAGAGTTCCTTGATGGTTCAGTGGCCAACAGCGGTGAGGCGTTTCAGTAACTGGAGCCTAAATGGATGCCCCTAGGCTGCTTTGACCTGGTCTATCAGTGTATACTTAGCAGCCTTTTTCTTGTTTAATTAGAAAAATAGTTTTAGAAGAAAAAAGAGAGAGAAAAAAGAGGAGGAAAAAAACTAATAATCATAATTAAAAAGGAAAAAGAAAAAAAGAGAGAGAAAAAAGAAAAACAAATAAAATTGTGGGTTTTTTTTTTCATTTTATTTCCCCTCCAATTTCTAGAGATGCCAAATAGAAGGTGGAGGTGGGGGAGGACTTGCTGCCACGGGAAGTGGTGCTGATCTGGGGCTCCGGAGCCAGGCTATGTGCAGGGAAAATGCTCTTCAGATCAGCAGTGAACTCCCCCAGTCCCTGCAGGCCTGTAGAGTTAAGCCAGTAGGCAGAGGCGATGGCGGCGAGAGATGCACCGCAGCAGAAAGTTTCCTGCACCAGTCGGAAAGGGCTGAGGCAGCAAGGGGTGCTGTGGGAGACCTCTCCTTTGCCGGCAGGAGAGGGCTGGGGTAGGCAGGCTTAGAGCTTGTGGTTGCCAGTGCTGGAAACCCCACATGGCACTGCAATGACGTGGGCCAGGCAGAGCGGACAGATGTGGCTCCGGCGGGAAACACAGAGCTGTGTCTTTAGGCTCGTTAGCAGGCAGGGACACTTACCACGTGGGCCGCCGGCACTGTGAGCAGCTCAGTGCTCCACAGTGGCAAGGGCTGAGCCGGGAACGGCCAGTTGATGGTTCCGGGGGTTAAACAGAGGGCAATGGCTCCAGCCCTCCATACTGGCGGGAATGGGCTGGGGCAGTCAGGTTTAGCGCTTGGATCTGCTGGCCTTGGAACCCTGCAGGGCTCCACAGTGGCATGGGCCAGCAGAAGCAGACAGAAACAGCTCTGGCGGGGAATGCAAAGCTGGGTCATTAGCCTTCTTAGCAGGCAAGAACACTTAGCCTTTGGACAGCCAGTGCTGTGAACGGTGCAGGGCTCCAGTGGTGTGGGCCAAGCCAGGGATGGATAGTAGTGGTTCCAGTGGGAAACAGAAGGCTGTGGTGCCAGTCTTCCGCACTGGCCAGAACGGGCTGGGGCAGGCAGAGTTCGCGCTCCTGACTGCCGGTGCTGGGTACTCCGCAGGGCACCACTGGGGTGTGGGCCAGCCTGAAGTGGCTCCAGCAGAAGCTCAGGGTCATGGGTAGAAGCGGGATGGGCCCTGGCAGCGGGCTCACACTGGTGGGAAGTGCCCAGTGCAGCATGACCTCCCAGGCAAGGAGCAGGAGCAAAGCTGGTGGCAGCAGGTGGGCTACAGGGGTGCCAGCGGCGGGGTCCAGGCAGTAATGGGGATGGATCATCCCTAGTGCAGGTATCCCAGCCAGCTACCGGTAGATTCCAGGTCAGTTTCTAGGACCCTGGGTGAATGGATGGTGGGACCTGAACCGAGGGGCCGATCGCTGCGATATGGGGAGAGAGGAATCGCGGGAAAGGGAAACATCTCTCCTAGTGGGGTCCCACGAGTGGGCAGCTGCTGTAGGGGGTGCCGCCACAGCTGCACGTTTCTCGGCAGTGCAGCCAAGCAACTCCTGGCACAGAGCTGATCCGGAGGTGGAGTGGGTCTATTGCTGATTGTGGCAGCAGTGGCACCGTGTGCTGGGGTCGCTCAGCCTGATGAGCCAAGATGTCCCAAGAATCAGATCCCAGATGACTGAGGCCCTGGGTTAGGACAAATGCCTGGGTTGGGGTTGGGGTGCTGTCCCAGGGGCATCTCTGACTCACCAGAATCCTTCCACTCGGCTACCGGGACATTAAACCAGCCTTGTTCTAAAGAGCCCTCAGAATGTGCGGCTCACCTGGTGCGCCATCTTCTTTTTCTAGAATAAATCTTTTATTCTAAGGTGTCTTGGTTTGAAGCCCCAAATAGACTTATTTCTTGAAGTAGAATAAAAATAATTTCAAGATAAGGGAAAATATAAATGATATCCTGTGTATATCTTGAAAAAGAGAATACTTTCTTATCCCTGGATCTAGAAAATATTTTGCTTGTTTTCTTTTATCTAGAGATTAGATATTTATTTAAAAAAGTGATTTCTAATGAACTCTCTTTGTATGATTAAATAAGTATTGGGCAAATAAATTGATACTAATAAAGTTATTTAGAGAAACGTTGAAGAACATATATCTTTCATATTAATTTTGAAAAGATTTCCAATATTTATAAAGTTATAGTTTAATTTTAATCCACACTAAGCTAAATTGAACAAACATTCATAATCTATAGTGTACACAAAACTAACAGTCTTTCAAAATTAAAACTGCAGGGAATATCTGATTATATCTGTGAAAGAAAGTATATTTCTGAAATTTCATAATATATTCCTGTGTTATCATGTAATTATCATTAATCAGCTATGAAATTATCACATAATTAAAAAAATTTTAACAATAGGACTGAAAAGTAACTATAAGATTATACTTTGCTTTGTCAATATAGAGATTTTCATAAGGTAAATAAATAATATAGATACAAATCATGTGCTCTTTCTTTAGTGCACATATGTTTCCTAGTTACCTACAATCTTTTGAATACTTAATGTTCTCCAAATTCCACCCTATGAATTTTAGTACTCCACGTTGGCAACCAAAAAACTTGCTGGCTTAGCCTGTCTTTAGTTATGAGACTGATGTGAACAAAGACTCTTAACAAACAGACCTGATGGCCATAGCCCCATTTCATCAGCATGAACAGAAGTCAACTACTTTCCTGGCTTCTTTGACTCCAGCCATGTTTCTTTCCCAGATTCTTGGTGTTCTGGGTTATGTAAAAGTCAGCAGTTCAAACTCACCTGCTGCTCTGAGAGAGAAAGGGGAGATTTTCCAGTTCTGTAAAGATTTACAACCTCAGAAACCTAGAGAGGCAGTTCTACTCAATACTGTAAGAATACAATGAGTCTTGTTTTTGTTGTTGTTTTGTTTGTTGTTTTCCTTTTTATATTTTCTGTCCAGATGTTATGGCAACTGAACCCTACATTCAGGGATGATAGTGATTCCAGCTCTGGTTCTGTTTTTTGCTTTTCCTGTACAGTGTTCAGCATCAGTTGGGTCCTCACCAGACTAGTCTCAATATGCAGTTTGGATATTTTGGGTAACATCTCAGACACCAAGGCAGACATTCTGCACTCCATGATATTTCATTATTTTTCTAAAGTTTTGAAAATTACATTCAATCTTACTTGAAGCTAACCAGAGCAAGTTCTGTTGTTTAGCAATAAAAATATCCTTAATTACCTGCAAGCCTTTAAGACCCCAGATGCTATATCCTCTGATAGCCAGGCACCATCAGCTTTCTTCACCACATTTCCTTATGCGCACATTTCTCTTCAGTGAGCATGTTGGGAAGAATGTGCATCATGGAATGCCCATTTAATAGAATAAAGTGTTCTTGCATTGAGTAAGTACTTGAGTGGAGGCCCAATGTCCATCTGCT
>NW_022109767.1:15141609-15147790 GCF_000313985.2 Echinops telfairi
TCTACATATAACCTCCTCCCTGGAGGATGGACAACAGAAATGTGGGTGAAGAGAGACATAGGACAGTATAAGATATGATAAAATAATAATAATTTATAAATTATGGTTTCATGAGGAAGGGGGAGCAGGGAGGAAGGGGACAAAAAGAGGAGCTGATTTCAAGGGCTCAAGTAGAAAGCAAATGTCTTGAGAATGATGAGGGCAACAAATGTACAAATGTGCTTGACTCAATGGATATATGTATGGATTGTGATAAGAATTGTATGAGCCCCAAATAAAATGATTTAAACAAATATGGTCAATTAAAGGTTATGGAATTTAATGACATTATGTTTTTAATTGTATCTACTGAAATATATCTTTATTATATATGTGACAGAATTTAGCATGCATTTACTCATCCAACACTTGAATTCAATCTCGTTGCAAAAGATTAAAGTATGATACACCAAGAAAACCCAGACCCACTGACATCAAGTTGATTCCATCAAACTTGGCAGCAAATCTTTACAGAGGTTGTATGTCTTTATACGTCCAGTTACCCTCATCTCAAAGAAACGCCGGTTGGGTGTGAACTATGGACCTAGCGGTCAGCAATCCAATCCCCACCAGACAGCATCGTCAGAGCTCATTCATAGATGTGTCAGAATGGAAGGAGTCCAGGTTTACATTCTGAGATTAGCTCTACCTCATGACATGGAGATTTGCAAATACTGCCTGTGTTTGCCTTTAATAGGATTTCTTTGTGTCCCAGCCCACTTCCCTGTAAAATGATACTAATTTTAGAATAAAACTATTTATTTCCTTTAATGAGAATGTGATATAGCGTTTAAAGTTAGCAACACTCTAGCTACCATATAGTACATGCGATTAATTTAGGTTGTGTTGTTGCTCGCTCACTCTCTCTCTCTCTCTCTCTTTTTTCCTCCTCTTCTTTCTCCCAGACTTCTTTTCTTCTTATATATGTTTCAAGAAGTACCGGCTCCATCATCTGGGACTAAAAAAGCAGAAGTTTACTGTTATTTTAGAAATAGTAATTACTCCGGGAGAGTAAGACAGCACAAATACAGCAAAAACAGATGTTTAAAGAACTCAAAAACTTACTGACATCAAATGGATGCCTACTCCTTGCATCACTCTAAAACTGAGTAGTGCTCCTTCTATGTGTTTCTGAGACTCCTGACAGAGCGCTGGCGGTTCTTATGGTTCGCAGCCCTGAGCTAACCCATCACATCCTAGTGCTCCTCACAAACAAATGTCAGCCACGTGTAATTGTCATTTGAAATATTCAGTTTTTGTTATATCTTTATATTAGATTTCATCTTGTCTACATCTCTATTCAAATTGAATGACATCAATTTGATTCAACTATAACATATTCTTCAATTTTCATTTGTATGTACATGTTCCATTTATCCGATTTTTACCTAAACTTCTGGAGTGGTACGGAGTGTGAAATCAAATTTGATTTTTTGTGGACCCACACTGTACTGAAGGCGCCCTGGTGGGTGTTGAGTAAGTGGTGACTGGCTAGCTGCTAAGTCATCAGTTCAAACCCACCAGCTCTGCAGGAGAAACCAGAGAGGCTATCTGCACCCTTGAAGATTTACAGGTTCAGAAACCCCGTGGAGGGTCACTGTGAATCAGAATCATCTCTATGGCAGTGTTTTGGTGGGTTTTTGCGGCGCTGTACTTTGAGTGAAATAGCCACACGAGCTATAGTGCTGGGATGACTGTGTCTGGGCTGAGTCATAAACTTGGTGTAATCTGCAGTGAGCAAAACATGTAGATGACAATGTTTCAGATATAGAATAGGGCTTCTCCTGTGGGACTTCATTTCCCTCCAGTTGCATTCTGTTTTGTACATGCCATAAAGAAGCCATGTTCTATAGCTCATACCTTGTCATTGCATGCTTAGGTCACTGAAAATTACATCATAGTTAAGACTCAAGCCCAGACCCGGTCATTCTATCATTATGCCACCCTGGAGTAGAGGCAGATGCAGGATCCAGAGAGCTCATGAGAGATGGTCTTTTTTATCTTTTAAAAGTACTTCAGTTATGCCCCAATTTTTGTAGTTCTGGTGGTGTAGTGGGTTAAGGGTTAGGCTACTATGTTTGACATCACTGGCTGGTCAGTGGGACAAAGATGCCTACTCATAGTTATCTGTTATAATGGGTTCCCAAGACTGCACATTTTCTGTGAGCAGTCAGCCTCAGTGTTCTCTTCAGGGCTACTGGTAGGATTTTATGAACAACCTGGAGATTAGCAGCCATAACCATAGCCCATAGTGTCCTTGGAGCTCCATCCTGAAAGATTGGTAGCCTTGGAAACACCATGGAATTGTTTTGCTCTGTAATAGAGGGTCCCTATGATTCAGAATTGATTCAGGATAGCAGAGTGTATTTGGTTTATTATAAGGTCCAACTTTCCCTAATAGAGTGGTACATAGCTAAGTGATACATAGCACTTTGTAAAAGAGCAAATACATTATATATTGATGTTCCTTACACCTTCAATTTTATATTATGAATATTACATATGGATGTTTAATGTTTTAAAATCTTTTAAATATGTTAGTTATTTACTTTGGCAACATGCAGGATTATCAGTTAATGTGATGTTTATTGACAAACAATCATTTAAGCCTTGCACAACTCAGCAAATTCTAGATTTAATTTCCTTAATAACACTTTTCATTAAGCATATTGATTTTTTACTTTAAATATAACCTCCTGAAATATGCAATAATGTGAGCAAAAATAAGACAAGACTAACTTAAGACAAAGGCTCAAAATCTCACATAACATACTGAAAAGAGAAAACCACACTATTGTATTTAATAATGCTCTATGAAAATTACAGACACAAATACACCAGAAAATAAGAATCAATAGAACTTAAGTATAAGTTATGTATATCCCAGAAGACTTCTGAGAATCCAAGGAATTTGATGATTGCCAAACACAGAGATAGCAGATTGGCATTCTTATGTAAGTGTGCACTGAACCAAGAGAACAGGCTGCATTCAATGAAGACAATCTTCTGTTAATTCCAGGTTAGGCAAGAGGGGATTAGGGAAGGAATTGAATACATAACACAAAACGGGTCCTTGTTGTCATCATCTATATTTGGTTATATAATTTGTATTATACATTTACAACATATAGCATAATTATGAAATTTAAGGAATACTCAGTATTTTCTGGTCATTTTATTGTCATTTAAAAATATTTTAACTGATTTATTTCTCAAAACAAGAAACTTTGTGAAACAATATTCCTGTTCTCTATACAGATGATATTTACATTGATTTTAAACTCTAGGAACTGCTAAAATAGCAAGATTGGCAAGCCCCGCATCTTTGCTAAATGTCTGCCAATCTTTAGCATAGACCCAGTAGCGTTAGGCTTCATTTTCCCTTATCTCCGTGATCCTTATTTCCAACCACTGAAAGTGGCGACTGCTCTCTGCCCCTACACACATGGAATAAGAGCAATCCTAGACCCCGACCACCCTGGGCCACCAATTACGTGTGTGTTAAATGCTCATGTTCCCACCCAGTTCTTTGCACTTTAAACTATCTGACACCCCTCTCTCTCTCTTGCCCCTGTTGCTATGTCAGTGGATACCAACCCCAGGCTAGGGAGTCCATACAACAATTCCAATTTTTACCAGCCAGCTAAATTCTTTCTTTCTGGCTACTTGGGGCTACATCAGCAAGTTAAGATGATAGTGCCCTTCGTATCAATTGCAAAATACACAGATGATCCCCTACTGATGTAGTGAGTTGCATTTGGGGCTGTAACCAGTATGTCAGCAGTTTGAAACCACGTGCAATCCAAGGGAGAAACATGAGACTTTATTTTTCTCTAGAGTTACAATCTCAGAGCCCCAAAGGGGCAGCTCTACCTCCTATTGGACGCTATGTATAGGAAATGATTCAATGACAGAGAGAGAACTTCTGCTGTTTCTCACTGCTCATTTTGGGTTCCTTAAATCTCTACAGTAGCTTTGACTCAATGTCAGTCGGTCTTTTTGTTTGTTTTTGTTGATTATTTATAGTCATAAGTACAAGAAAGGTAAAATCATAGAAATACATTAGACAAGGTTTAGAAGAGTTTTTAACACAAGGTTTCTGCTGTGGCCAAAAACACGACACCCTTTCCCATGCATCAATATTATCCCCTAATCCAGGAAGCTCAACTGCTTCCCTGTTCAGGAACCATATAGTGATGCATATGCATGATTGACACCTCAATGCATAGTCATGATTGGTGCTTTATTGCATATACAATACTGATCAAATGAATGCATATACACGTTTGAATGGATCATGCCTCCCTCCTTTTCTGAAATTATTTGCCAGATGTGGTTTTTGGGAATCCCACTTCATTTGCACGTGTATAAGTGTTGTATGGTAATTTTGCAAAAACAATGACACCCTTGATTACTTGAGAAATTTCAAGGGCTATTTTCAGGAACCAGAGACAAGATCACATTGAGTTATTTGTACCACAGAATACAATATCAAAAATACTTTTGATTATTTTTATCTTTCTCTGGTCACCTTGGCATTGATAAACCATGAATGACACATCTGCAAAATGTTCGGCATCATTGCAGTTAAATGGCACAGAAGAGAGTATTCAAAACAAAGAAAGGCAGGAAGAAAGAAAAATCAGACCCTCTATCATGCAATTGATTCAGACGCTTTGTGGTCCTATAGGTCAGAATAGAACTTCTCCCTAGGGTTTCCCAGGATCTTCACAGGAACAGGGAGTGTAATCTTGCTCTTGTGGAGCAGCTGGTGAGTTCGAACTGCTAACTGTGCATTTAGCGGCCCAATGAGTAACTAGGGCCCCTATTTATGGGTGCAGCAAATGCCAATGTATCTTGCAAAGCTCCCAAAGCCCATAAAGTTCATTTCACAGTAGTAACCTCATTACTGTTTAATTGTAATTAATGGTTTTTTTCCAAAATTTTATAATGCCCCAATTGTGAGTATTTTCTCTGCTCCAAACATTTATTTTAAAAGAAAAATTAAGAGAAAAGTATAAGGGGTCAATTGCTTAACAGCCACCAAAATTTTATGGTCATAATTTCTTTCATGATTGAAAACATAACAGAGAAAGGAACATTTGTGACAATCACTTAAGCAGTATTGTTTGGTGTTTATTTCTCTTACCTTTCTGATGATGTACAAAAATGCAGGACTTCTACCTTACATGTAGAATAGTATCATAGAGCTTCCTGTGCTCTAACAAAATCTGACAGTCTCTCAAGATAATACCTTTTAGTACTCATAGTTTCAGAGAATGAACTGAAAAAAACCCCAAACTGCTAAAGATGGTGGCTCAAAAGTGAAGAGGCCTGAGAAAGGCAAGAGTGAGGACCCAGAACCACCTCCTCTGCCAGCGTCTGCCACGCATGCCCGAAGGAAGAGATTTTGGCTCCCTGCCTGGCGGGTCTCCTAGTCTCCTCCTAGGGACTTGTTCCAACAATCTGTTGAAACGTGGTGGATTGCTATGAAGGTCTAGGTGTGCAGAGGCATGTCTCACCCGAGGATATGGAAAACATATCGTAAATTGCCATTGAAGTGCCATCCTGATTAGAATCCTGAGAATAAGGAGGAAGCAGAGATGAAATTCAAACAAGTAGCTCTGGCATATTAGGTGTGATCCTTGGCAATACATCGTGCATCACTGACAAATATGGCAAAGCAGGATGAAGGGGTGGAAGTGGATGTGGAAGTCATTTTGATAGTCCATTTGAGTTTTGCGTCACATACCATAATCCAGATGATGTTTCCAGGGAAATGTTTGGTGGAAGGGACCCATTTTCATTTGACTTCATCAGAGATCCATTTGAGGACTGTTTTTTGGAAGCTCAGAGGCCCTTGTGGAAGTCCCCCCAAGCTGCAGGATCCTTTTTCTCTGCCCTGAGCGAGTTTCCGTCTTGCAGAGGTGGGATTTCTGCTCTCGGTACCGGATTCACTTCATTTGGTTCGTTGGGTCGTGAAGACCTGACTTCGTTCTCTTCCACGGCATATGTTGCTAGTGGCACAGTGTCTACTAAATTAATAAATGTCAGAAAGTGCACAATGAAGAGAATTGTCGAGAATGGTCAAGAAAGAGTAGAAATTGAGGAAGATGGCCAGTTAAACCTTTAGCCATAAATG
>NW_022109767.1:15149520-15150495 GCF_000313985.2 Echinops telfairi
GTTCCCACACTGTGTCTCTAGTGTTTTCCCCTGTAAAGCTATGGGTCAGTGAGGGATGTCGTGTCTCATAGTGGGGCCGGCCATAAGGTCTTCTCTGTGGATTGGCTGCTCTGAGCAGGGATATCATCATCTGCATGGCTTGGTGGGCCTATTCCTTGTTGGTCTGTTGCATTCATATCTTGGAGCACGGGTTGAAGTCCGGTCCCTCTTTCCCTGTGGAGATATAAACAATGCCCTCCCCTTGCTTGGGTGGGTTAGTGCCCTGTTCCCTGCTACCCTCTTTCTTTTCTTTTTTTCCCCTTTCCCCCCACTCCTTTTTAGTTGGCTATAATATGTATCCCTGGATTTGGTCTGGGTCCTGCCATTCGACCTGGACCCAGGAATGTTTGTATACAGTAGCTTTCCCCCTGTACCTCTTTTGCAGTTTTTTAAGCTAACCCCAAGGGGATTCATGTTGTACTTGTCCTTTTGTGCTTAGTTTACTTCACTTAGCATACTTTCCTCCAGTTCTTCCCATGCGGTGATGTGCTTCATGTGTTCATCACTGCTTTTTTGCGAAGCATAGTGCTAGCTTGTATGTATGTACCACCGTTTTTTGATCCATTCATCAGTTGATGGAAATGTGGGTTGTTTCCATCTCCTTACGATCGTGAACTGTGCCATGAACATAGGAGCACAGCTGGCCGGCCGTGGTTTGTTTCTTGCCTCTTCTGGGTAGATGCCCAGTAGGGGGATTGCTGGGTGGTATGGTAACTCGATTTCCATCTGTTTTAGATATCGCCAAATCGATTTCCGTAGTGGCGATACATACCTACCAGCAGTGGATGAGAGTTCCTGTCTCCCCACAGCCCCTCCAATACTTGTTGCTTTCTGATTTTTTTGAATTGGACTATCTTTGAGGGTGTTACGTGGTATCTCATAGTTGTTTTAATTTGCATTTCTCTTATGGCTCATGATTGGGAACATTTTCTCATA
>NW_022109767.1:15162459-15163943 GCF_000313985.2 Echinops telfairi
CAGTCACCCTCAAAATTGTTATGTTTGATTCCACGGTTGTAACCACTGAGTCAATACATCTCTTGGAGAGTCTTTGTTTTACTAAGCATGATGTCTTTATCCAGGGATTTGCTTTTCCTTTTATGTGCAAGTACACGAGATGAAGTCTAGTCATGTTCATTTCTAAGGAGCGTTCTGGTTGTTTTTATTCCAAAACAGATTTTCTTGTTCATCTGGTAGTCCATGATATTTTAAATATTCTTTATTGACATCATAGTTGACACAAAATCATCAGTTCTTCTCTGGTATTCTTTATTCACTGTTCAGCTTTAACATTTATATGAGGTGATTGATTTATACGATATCATGACCTGTGTCAGGCTCACCTTAATCCTCTTTGCTTTTTTAACCTTTAAAGAGGTCTTGTGTAGCACAGTTGCCCCGTGCAATTCATCGTTTGATTTCTTGACTGCTGCGTCTGTTGTCCATTTTTGTGCGTCCAAGTGAAATGATAAACATGATGTTGCCTATTGGTCCAGTTGTGAGGATTTTATTTTCTTTGCATTTATTTGTACTCCATGTACAGGCTTTGATCTTCACCATTAAGTGCTTCAAGTCCACCTTGGTTTCCATCTGTATATTTCAGATTGTTAATTAACCCTCCTCTGATACTGCTTACAGGATTCTGACCTATAACATCTCTACAGAATATTACTGCTCCATAGAATTTCTCCATATAGTTCAATTTCTCAGACTGTTTCCTTAGCATAGAGTTTAAAAAGGATGAATCCATGTTAGCAACCTTTCCCGATACTTGACCACACAGTATCTGCTTGCTGTGTTTGAAAGGCTGCCATCTGGTCTGCATACTTATTTCTCATGAGCACAATTAAATATTTTGGAATACCCATTCTTTGCAATGCTATGGATCCTTGATTTTGATCCCCACAGGCAAATGCCAACTTGGTTGGGCTATGATTCTCAGTGAATTGGCAGTTACTAATGACATAATTGAGCATGGCTTCCTCTTGAGTTTTGTGCAGTGTATCCCAATGCTCCACAGCTGACTTGGTGGAGATCTGACTCTAAAACTTATGAAGCTGTGATTCCACCCTTTGAGAACGAGGAAACCACAGCCAAACTCTGCAATTAAGAAAGCCCTGCTTTCTCTCTCTCTCTCTCTTTTGTAAGACAGATTTATGAGCATTTCATCCAAATGTCATGCAATTCACTAATTCAGTCATATCAAGAAGAGTTGTACAGTTCTCACCATATTCAATCCTAGGATATTTTCTGCTTCCTTGTTATTCATGTAATTATGCTTTTGTTTGTAATTGTGGAAAAATATATATAACAGAACATTTTCCAATTCCACAACTTCTACTTGTATAATCCAGTGCCCCTGATTATACTCTTTCTGGTGTACAACCATTTCTGATCTCCTTTTCCAAATTATTCCACCACCATTGATTTAAACTCAGTGCCCCGTAAGCAGCAAAGCTTTC
>NW_022109767.1:15164682-15167223 GCF_000313985.2 Echinops telfairi
GTCACATTTGCATTTGGCTATTGTCATCTTTGGATCATAGAAGCTGGTTTGCTTCCTCACTGTGGACTTAGTTGACTCTTCACTTAGATGGATACTTGTTTCAATACAAGCCTTGAAGACCCCAGACATTATTCTGATTGATACCCAGGCACCATCTGCTTTCTTCACCGCACTTTGCTGCAGAACCCTGGTAGTCAGTGTAGTCACCTTTCATGAAGGTGAGTATCAAGCAGGGCTATTGAATCAGGATGAGCTGTTCTTGGATTGGGGCTGGGCTAATGGGAGCTTGAGCACAGGGTATGCACGGCTCTGGTTTATTTGGTTGTCATATTACGACAAAAACCAAACCTCATAAGACCAATCGCAACAGCAACAAACCAACCAGCAAACAAACAAAATATGTAAACAACAACAACAACAAAAACACACAGAAGGCAGTAAAACAAAAACCCAAAGAAATAAAAAAAGAGAAACAGTGTCAATTATCCCCTCGGGGGTGTAAGGTGATTGCACTGCAACATCAACACTTTTTTTCTAATGACACAGAACTCTGAACACTGTCTGTATGAGGAGTCTTTGTGAGTACAGTGAACTCACAGAGAGTAAGTGTGAGCTGCACCCCATGAGTTGTTTCCCTGCACAGTTCGACCTCCCGATCGATTGAGCTCTGTTTACCAGAGCATGGGGATTGGTGCCAGGGGAATGCTTCCTGGAAATTCTTACAGGTGAAGATGCCTGCCCAGCAGTTCACAACCTGGCATCCCAATGCTAAGGTGGCATTAGGTACTAAATGTATGGTGATTCTGGGTCCTTTATTTTGGACACCCATCAAGCCAGGGGTTAATGACCCCTGGAAATCCAATGACTGCCATGTCCACAAGCCTGGGGCAGCCACTCTCTCCTCCCCCATCAGAGAATCAAAGTCCTTAGTCCAAAGGGCTCAGTTCATTCAGTCAAGCCTCTATGTTGACTCCTGCTGGTGGAGCCCTGGAGGTTGCCAGGTCAGCATTCAAGGTCATCATGGTGCTTAGTATATGGCATGGTTCATCAAGGGTTGGGTAGAAACATGTTGGCCATATCTACCCAAGAACATAACATCTGTTCTATTTCCCCCCTAGGTTCCATACAATCACTGTTTAGCAACCCTTCCTGAGGTGATTGCTCCTCCCCATTCACCCACCACAACCACCAACAGAAAATATCAATGTCTCCTCCAAAATATACATGCTCCCCTCCCCTGGTCATAACTTTTTATCCATCAAGGCTCTCCATCCATTCCTGGGGATGTCCCAGCATTGTCTCAATGTTGTGCAGCGTCACGTGGATGGTGGTCTCCCTTTTCCTCTCCCTTAAAGGAGTTACCCCAGCCAATGGGAGGTCCCCTCCTTCACGGTGATTCTTGTGAAGTGCTTATACGGGAGGTGATATAGAATTCATGGCCTTTATCCTTTTGTTCAGGGATGTGTCCCTAAGACTTATTTAATTGTTGTTTCTCCCAGAGTAGGGACTCATGCAATATTTGTCCTTTTGTGATTTTCTTAGTTCACTCAGCATAATGGCTTCCAGGTCCTTCCATGTCATGTAGTGTTTCATGATTTTACCACTTCTTTAGGGATGCATAGTATTCCTTTGTGTGTATATACCACAGTTTCTTTATCCATTCTTCCACTGTTGGGCCTTTGGGGTGCTTTCAGGTTCTTTCTATTGTGCTCTGTGCTGCTATGAACATGGGAGAGCACACCTCTTCTTGTGCTGTGTCCCTTATTCTTTAGGGTATATGCCTCATCATGTTATTGCTGGATCATATGAGAGTACAATTCCCAGTTGCTTTAAGTATCACCACACTGTTTCCCGTAGTGGTTGTAAGTATTTAGAAGTCAGCCAGCAGCAGTGTACAAAGTTCCAATCCCTCCACGTGCTCTGCAGCACTTGCTCTCCGTGGTTTTGAATGGGGCTGGCATTGCGGCTGCAGAGTGATGTCTCATCGGGGTTTAATTTGCATCTCCCTGACAGTTATTGGTCAGGAGCGTTTTCTCATGTGTTTGTTAGCCATTTGTCCTTCGTTTTTGGTGCACTGTCTGTTCATGTCTTTTTCTCATTTCTTAATTGGGTCATTTGTTACTTTCTTATTATCGAACTGTCATAGAGTTCTGTACATTTGGGTAATTAAACCTTTGTCTGATGTGTCAGTGGCAGTTTTTTGCCCCCAATCTGTGGGCTCCCGTTTCACTCTCCTGATGCAGTCTTTTGATGTGCTTAAGTGATGCAATTCCAGAATGTCCCCGTCATGTATCCTGCCTTCTTCTGTGTGTGCCTCCTCCATTGTACTTGGTGATCTCCGAATGCCCTAGAACAGGGCCCTTCAGTTTGTTCCAGCCATCTCACTGATGATCCTGAGAGCTTTGAGGTGTACATCTAGGTCTTTAATCCACCTTGAGTTCAGTTTTGTGCATAGGAAAAGATATGGGTCTTGTTTCGTTCTTCTGAATATGGAAATTCAGTTTGTTTGACACCAGGTTAGAGGAGGCTGGCTGAGAAAAA
>NW_022109767.1:15167546-15177386 GCF_000313985.2 Echinops telfairi
TTCAGAGTTTGTTCAATTTTTTTCTCTTCTAATTTTTGAATTCTGTGTACATTTTACATACTTCATCTTTAAGTCCATCTCTTTCCTCTCCCATTTTATTAAGAGTGGCAAGGAGAGTCCATGTGATTCTTGATGATATTGCTTAGAATTGCTGAATACCCAAATTCATCTTACATGTTTTACCCTCTTCCAAAATATATTTATATAGTTCATAGAAATTATTTGCCACTGCACAAAAGGCAAAATTCTTCTTCAATCATGCAATCACATATTCAATTTTTTTATTATGTCTCAGCAGGAGCATATTTAATGTTCACATTCCAGAAACATTCTGCTCATGTCTAGGCTGACAGAGGCTCTCCGTGTGGCTTTCCTCACTTACTTTTGAGCCCTCATCAGAACTACCCTTCCTTCCCAGACCTTACAGCGCAGTTTCTTCACGGTAACCTAGGTTTTCAGTATCCCTTTTCTATTTTCGCTGCCACTGAGTCATAGTGACCATGTAGCACAAGGTAGCACCGCCACTATGGATTTCTGAACCTGTAACTCTTTCTGCAGCAGGGCAACTCGTCCTTTCAAAGTGCGGACCCTGCTAATGTCAGGGTCCAGTTCACTAGAGGATTCTATTAGGAGATGAGTGCTCTTACATCCAATTTCCAAAACCACTTGAACATTTTGGCATTTGTTCAACAGGTTGGCCTAACCAAGTTGACCCAAAGCCTAACGATCTTAGTTAATGGTGAAGTAATGCAACTGGACGACTTTACTGAGCAGACATTTGTGTTCCCATTGTTGGGAGAGCTAGCAGTAGGAATTCAGGACACTATCTCTAGACTAGAGGAACACTATTTCATTATCCCTTTGGGGGAAGGTCCTTCTTTCTTGTTAGCTTCTCTGTGTGTGTGTGTGTGTGTGTGTGTGTGTGTGTGTGTGTGTGTTTGAAGGTCGCACGTGACATGCCATTTATTTTCCCTCATCTGTCCTTGCTTGCTTGGCTGCTTGCGTAATCTGCTTTTTGTATGTCAGTAGAAATACTAGAAGACATCTCCTAGACTAAGAGTGCTTCATTCTCATGCAACATAAAAGCATTTCCACATGGGATTATAACCACAGTACATAGAGGACTCACGGTATTTTGAAGGGAACACAATGCAATCCAGACAACAATCTTTTCAAATTCATAAACTTTACACCTGTTTAAACCAAGTGGCCCTGAATTCCATTAATAAAAAGTCAAAATCAATTAGGTTTATATCAGAATTACTCTATGCCATTTATTATACTTTTTCTAACACACAGTTGTTGATATACAGTCTTCCTTAATCTCTACAATAAATTCTGAATTCTTCAATGACAGACAATGGTTTATATTCATATTTTAGAAACATAAGAAAAAATGATATTTGAATAGAAAGTGTCCAATATGCCACGTAAATTGAGTTGGCTGTGCTAACTAATAAAGAAACGCCGAGCCTCCTGGTTTACGGAGATCAGTGTCTTCTGTGGAACACTCGGGCCGTAGAATTCTGTGAGTCTCCATTAGGAGTCTGTCTCTTGGCACCAGCATGAAGTAAGTGACAAACGGTGATCCAGGGCTTACTATTGGGAGGCCAAACTTAAAGGAAGTTAGCAATGATAAATTACTAATTAAAAATGGAGGTTTTAGATGGAGACGCATAATAAACTCTAAACTTAAGCTACATTGGGATTTAATGATATCACTTAATGGACTAAAAGATTTCAAATGGCATCTCTCTGTACATTAAAAGTAATATGACTGCTATTCATCTTTGGTTAATCTGAAGAAGTCCAATAATTATATTCTGATACTCAGTTTCATACATTAATTTTTCTTTAGGCATACTTTCAAAAATAGGGCTGTCATTCATATGCCTCCTTTAGCAGTTTTTATACTTGCTGTCATATTTCTGATTGGAGTGGAACATTTTCACCTCATAAGAACTTTAGATTCATCAAGACTGAAGTGATATGTTAATTCATTTTTTTAGTCCTAAAAATAGAATATACTTCATAACTTCAAACATAGAGAAAATGGAGCTCCTGCCTGTCACATGGAGCACTCTTCTAATGATTATTCGTTCAAGATAAAGATCTTGTAAAGGGAATGGTGGTTCTTTGTCTACTTATAAATGAGGGACTAGGTAAGAGACTGATACGGCTAAGAACCCACAAGCCTGAGCTAGACATGGAGTCAGAATTAAGACTGAGATTGGTTTGGGTTCAAAGGCATAGTTTCTTTAATATCTTGTTCTTCCTGCCAGGACAGATGAAACAGACAAACCAAACAAAAAGTGTCTTGGCATATTTTGTCAGCATAAAGCAATCTCAGGTCTCTCTCTCTCTATATATATATAGGTATATATAACATATACATGTGTCATTACCAATACGAACCAAACATTTTCCTTAATAATAATTTATATATTTCAGATGTGAAAACATGACTTTTGAATATTTAGACTAGAAATTATTTTATTTTAGACATACCTCCTCTCCATCAGAAAAATATTTCATAAAAGACTAGGTTCTAATGCAGAAATGATTTCACACTACTAATGTCTTAAGCTCCAAAGTAGTGGGCATAAAAAATGGTGAATTATCAAAGAGTGATTCCAGGCAATTAGCCATTAAGATTTCTGAGCTTCTGTCTTTTGTACTAGTCTATCAAATATAAACACGTGACCTGTGGTTATTGTGAAATGTTTATGTTAAAATTAATAAATATATATAAATAATTTATAAATACTTGAAATGTAAATGCTGCTTTGTGAAAACTATCCTTTCCACAGGATTAACATGTTATTCAATTGATGATCATGAAAAACAATGCATCAAAGTACAAAGGACGATTAGATGACATAATATTCAGTTTTTCCTTGAATCACTCTTTTCCTTCGTGCTCAGGGTGCTCCACTTATTGCAGAGCAGCAGTTTTATGTTATTTTCCCCAAAACAAAGCAAACTGTTTTAAAATTAATACACATTGGAGAATAAAGGTTTTAAAATATATGTTATGGCTAAAATGATCTTTTGATCAGTGTAAATCAGTATAATGTGAACAACCTTTAACTGGTATCTTTGTAAAAAGTATTTAAAATTTTAAAGTCTAATAATCTTGTGCATTTAAAAGTATGTATCTGAATATATCCAAATTTTTCATCTTTAAAATAGCTCAGGTTGCTCTATGTATGCTTACAGATGCTATTACTGTTAGTTGCTGTGGAGTCCATCCCAACCCATGCCCCCCTTATGTGCAGAGTAACTGATCTGGAGGGCTTTCACGACTACGACATTTTGGCGGCATATGACCAGGGCTTTCTTCCAAGCCACTTCTGATTGGCTCTGACGATCACTAAGGTCTTCTATGCATATATACAGTAAAAAACATGTATACATATTGTGTATTTTTATATATGCATATACATTTCCGTGATATGCGATATAGCTATTGTGGCAGGTACGTAATTTCGTGTCAGCTTGAAATATAAAAGTGTAGGGATGGAGTTTAGCCTGTCAATCAGGTCACAGCCTGATGGTGCCTCTTTGTTGGCGGACCTTCTCGTAAGGAGAATCCCGCTTACCTCCCCCACTTGCTCTCTGCCTTCACCTTCCTGCTGGCTGACCCTGGGAGTCCTGTGATGCAGCCACCGCCATTGGATCCACGTGAATTTGCACACACCAGCCTTTGATCTTTCTGAATTCTGTATCTTTGCTTGTGGCTGTGTGAGTCTGAAGGGGGACTTATGGACTAATATTGGACTTATGGACGTGAGTTGGACTGGGCTTGGATGGTTTCCTGATATGCAACTACTTCTTATATAGCTCACTCTTACTGTTACTGGATTTGTTTCTCTAGTCAACCTGGCCTAACACATAGATACAATATCTAACATACATATATACGTACATGATGTATGCATTCCATGTGACACATATATATGCGTGTGGTCATAAGGTTATCTCTGCATTTCAGGATTGGAACTCATGCATACAAAAGTTAAGATGTGGTCCCTATCAGTATTTTTAAAAGAAAGAAAGCTAAAGCTATTGTAGTACATGATGGAGTAGAGAATAACATTTCAATCTGTCAGGCAAGGGAAACTTAGAATACATACAAAGTGATTGCTATTTTTCCTTTAGTAATTGCTAAAGGATGCAGCCCCTTAATTGTTAATAGCTCTCTTATCTCTTATTGGCCAGCATTGTTTTCACCATTTCCTTCCTTTGCCATTGTACATAAACTACTATATTGAATCCTTCACTTCCAGGTTTGTTTGTTGTTTTTTTTAATCATTTTATTGGGTACTCGTACAATTCTTATCACAAGCCATACATCAATTGAATCAGACATGTTTGTACATATGTTGCCCTCAATTCTTTTTGAGACATTTACTTTCTATTGAGCCCTTGGTATCAGCTCTTCCCCAACCCCCCACCCTCATAGCCCCCTGATAGATTGTAAGTTGTTATTATTTTCATCTCTCACGCCAACTGTGTCTCCATTCCCCCATATTTTCTGTTGTTCTTCCCCCTGTAGAGGGGTGTATGGTTATGTGTCGATCATTGCTATCGAGTCCCCCTTTCTCCCTTTCTCTCCCCCCCTTCCCCCTGCCCTTCTGGTATTACTATTCCCACTCCTGTTCCTGGGTTCTGTGCATTGTGAGCTCCCATCCCTTTCTAAGCCTGTGTACTTGTTCCGGTCTAGTCTGAATGGAGAAGCAGCACTGGGGTCATGGTAGTGGGGGGAGAGGAAGCCTCAAGGAACCAGAGGAATATAGTGGGTTCCATCGATGCTTTACTGCACCCGGTGACTCATCCCTTCCCTGTGGGCCCTCTGTGGGGAGATTGTTCCACTGTCTACAGATGGGCTCTGGGTCTTTGCTCCAGCCCCCCTCGTTCTCAACAATATGTTTTTGTTTGTTATGTGTCTGCTGATGCCTACTACCCAGTTCCTATGACGCCTCATGATCGCACCCATCCATCCTTCTCATCACTTAAAACATTCTCTTGCAAATGTAGTTGCTTTATGTTAACTTAATCAAGGAGACCGCATAACCTCTCAAATAAGCATGTCCTGGAAGTTCTATATGTCAAATATATCCAATACATTAAATAAAAGGACTTTGAAAAAAATGTAACAAATTCGGTGCAACTCTGCACTTTACATTATCAGTGATAGCTAATGAAAAATGTAGCATTGTTTAGTCAAAATATACAGAAAATAGAAATTTGTCATTGTTTATAAGTATGGCATCATGCCAAAAATTAGTCACTCGAATTAAAAAATAAAATGTCACTATTTTATTTAAGTTTTGCCTTTAAAAATCATACATGACAGAAAAAAATAGACCAATAAATTAGCTGGAGCCTATTCAGGCTCTTACATTGCATTTTATAAACATGATAGGTCCCTCTTTTATTGCTGTTCATAAACGATTACTCTGAGATAAGACAAGGTTATGTGAAACACTGTACTCATATCATTCTTTTTTCAATTATATATCATACTTTACTGCTTTGACTCCCAATTCTTAAACCCCATGTCATTAACTCTTTCAGTACATATAAAGTCATTCTCACTGAAGTTTGTTGTTTTTTTATCCTTTTACTGGGGGCTCGAACAACTCATCACCATCCATCCATCCATCCATCCATCCATTGTGTTAGGCACATTTGTACATTTGTTGCCATCATCATTCTCAGCACATTTGCTTTCTGCTTGAGCCCTCCGTATCAACTCCTCATTTTTCCCCTCCCTCCCAGCACCCCTCCCTCATGAGTGCTTGACTCACTGAAGTTTTAGGGATGCTTTATGGCCCTGATGGAATGAGGCCCTAGTACAGATGCTTGTCCTACATACATTCAGTCATCAAGTTCCCTCCATTACCTTTTCTCTTTGTTAAAATTGTATAGATAGTTATAGATTTTTCAAATGTGATCTTGTCAGCTTACGGATACCTTAGAACACTGTTTGATAAGAGTAGAGCGGATTTAGCTATTAAACACTGGATTCATTTATTTTGGTCATAGAATAGTTCTGGTCAAGGAAAATAATAGAGAAGTCTCATTTTTCTAGTCCTCTACAATATTAACCCATGACCTTACAATCAATTCCATCTCACAGCAACCTTACAGGACAAGAAGAACTGCCTTCAGGGTTTCTGAGATTATAATCCCTCACACAAGCAGACAACTACATTTTTATTCCATGGATTTGCTGATGAGTCAAACCACTAACTTCAATTAGCAACTGAGCACTTTAACCATTGTATCATCAGGGATTAATAACTAACAACTCCTTTCTAAATATCGCTCACTCCTGCTTTTCCTTCAGTGGATGATCAAATCAGTATTGGGTGGTTTCAAAATCCTTGAGATGAAGGGTTTTTTTTAATTATGATTTTGTTTATTTACCTTCTGTTTTATTGGAAATTACTATGGAAATTTCATTTCCACACACTACAGTTAATATTGTTTTTTAATCATCCTAATGCACCTTTGCAGTTTAATTTTATTCCTGGAATTCCCAGGCAGCTCTGCACATCCTTCGTAATTTGTTGTTGATCTGAAATATCAGCTGGCACTTAGTAAAAGGAATACAGCAGGAAGAAAATTCCTCTCTCCTCCAGCTTCCCCGCCCATCCTTCGTTTCACTCGTGCATTCTGCTTCTCACCATGCATCTTTCTCCATCCACCGACACCTTCTAGATGTGCCTGAATCCTAAGCCTCGTATCAGTATTTGCCATATCAAATTAAATTTAATTAGTAAAACACACATATTCTTCTAGGATAAAATGTATAAATCAATTGTTTTCGAAGACAAACTCTTAAGATTTACATTGATCAAGAGAGGATATGCTAGAAGATATGTTTCATGAATTTAAGTTTTCAACCTATCTTGTGAGTGGGTTAATTTTGGGGTTTTATCCAGAATGTTAGCAAGGTATAGCAAACCATTTTAAAAACAGAACAAATGTCTCGTGTGGAACAGAAT
The DNA here is from genome assembly GCF_000313985.2 of Echinops telfairi. NCBI lineage: Eukaryota > Metazoa > Chordata > Mammalia > Afrosoricida > Tenrecidae > Echinops > Echinops telfairi. Next base: position 15,174,563 of record NW_022109767.1, read on the forward strand.
GTGCGTACTGTCTGCAGAAGTCACATAAGCTACTCTCTGCCACTTCCATCACTGCCATGAAATTTAAAGAACATGAGAACTGATACAAGTTTAGAACGCATGTACCTTGCTAGTTCATGAGTCTGATGTTTTCATTGGTAGTCTCTATTTTATCTCTAGGTTCTCATATTAATTGCAATGGCCACACAACACACAAACACAACTCACTATTAAGGGGTTTATTAAGGAAGCTAACAGGTTTTTAAGCCCGTGAGAAATGCTCGTGGCTGACTTATTTATTAGGACGTGTCGCAAAGTTCTTTCAGATCTGATAATAAATGTTCAAAGAGGCATACCACTCAGCTGTAAGCCTCAACAGGAATGCATTCAGCTCAGGCTCCGTGGGTCCGCAGCCCCAGCTCCCTGAATGAAGTTCCCACAAGCACCCACTGCACAAGCTAATGCGCTGCACACAGGCACTCTGTTTTGCAGTCTGTTCCATGCTCTCGTGCATGCTGCTGATCCTCTCATGTTGTAGCTTTTTCCCCTCTAGATCCAGGAGGTTAACTGCAAGGAATCTTGGGTCCAGAGCACTTGCTCCACTCCTGGTTCTAGATGGTAAAAAGGTTCCTCCTCAGGCTTTTCAATGAATGGGTTCATTTGATACACAGCAGGATGTCACTCCAGAGAACCCTGCTCTAAATAACTCACAGGGGAATTGTATCAGGATCTTTTCCCACCTTCTTATCAGACTCATTTAGGGAGAGGTCATTTGGTGGGAGTTTGGCTAGAAGAGCCACATTAAATAACACACTGCCCCGGAAATGAGTGTCTGGCTAGGAACCCAAGTTTTTGTTTTGTTTTGTTAACCAGGATTTAGGAATCAATAGAAGCTACCAAATTAGCATGCCAGTAGGGCACGGTGTCAGACCTTTTACAGTTACTGACAGTATAAACTGGTTTACACTGGAAAATCAATCACCTGATGTACAAAAGATTATAATTAATCTTGATAAAGACATCTTAATGATTTTGATGTATAACCAGAAGTATAAAATATTTTAAATGTTTAAATCTGCTGTTTTAAACCCTGAAAGGAAACTGCAAAATAGTATTACATAACAATCTAAATGTGCCTAAAAAGATATTAGCTGAGGAATTTAATAAATATAAATGGCATTATTTTATGTTATATCATGTAATAATATTTCTAGTCAAAGTTAAGAAAAATGCATTTGGGGCTTAAAAAGCTTGTGGAATAATGGAATTGAAAGATAACATACTTTTCCCATAAATGTTTTGAAGCCCCTATACACACACTAGAGCATTTCAGAAAGTGTGTGGAAAATGTTCATCATCTATATATTCCATTTTTAATGAATTTTATATATATAATTATGTAAGTATAAATTTATATATAGTTTGCATTCAATTTTTAAATGAAATTGATGCACAGTGTGTATATATATATGTATATATGTATAAAACTCATCTGTTCGTTGAATTCTCATTGAGCTTGTGATGATATATGCCCCACGCTGAAAGAAAACACAATTAAAGAAAGAGTATCATGGATAGGGCCACAGAGAAACATAAGTAACAAAGAATAATATCATCTAAAAATTCATAAGAATTATATTAACATTAAAATTAAATTATGAATGGAATAACATGATTGTTCAAATAAGTGTCAGCGTATGTCATCCAACAGGAAGTAATTTAAACTCCAAAGGATAAGGGGATATAATATGGATCAGGTATTCCGGCAGCACTATCTGGTAAGCGTTGAGGGAGAAAGATGAGAGTGTTTGCTCATATCATGATTTACAACCTCAAAAATCCTATATAGACTCACAATGATGCTGTGTCAGCTCAGTGACAGTGAGTTTTGTGTTGTTTTTTGGTATACCAGGTCTGAGATATGAATATTTCAAGATGAGAATAACCCTGGCCCGTTGGAGAACGTGAAAAAGGCAACATCAGATGGTGGGAAATGAAGCTAGAGTAGCAATCAGATATGCCTTTTTTGATGTAAAACTTAGAACTCTCAAGAAGTTTTGCATTAGTAGGTCATTCTCTCTCCCCACCCCTCCCCGCAAATAGTAATCTAAGGTGTAGGCATTTACTAATCATTTATTATTAAGACATTATACTACTGCCTTTCTAGAAGTCAATTTTACATTTATCTTTTAAATCCATAGCATGAATTTTGCTGTTATTTTGTCATGATTTCATAAACAAGTAGATTTTTTCAAATTATAAACTATAACTCCTTTTTTAACTACAAGTTTATTTCCAGTTTTTCTCTGAAATCTGAAATTAGTATCTATACAATAAAGATATTTTATCTTTTTTTAGTCCAGAGAAATGGCCGTGTGAGAACCACTTCATGACAGAACAATTGTATATGACATTATGTATTAACGACTCCAGAATAACATTATAATGTTATTGATAACATTAAATAAAAGATGTTGGGACAAATTATGAGAAAGAATTTTAGTATCTAACCCACTTTTACTCTCAGTTAATAACATTAAAACGTATTTGTATTAAATGTACATTTTTACTCTAGTTTATTTTGAAATCTCCAAAATAGATGAAACAGTGTATATACTATTAATTTCTTATCACGAATAGAATTACGACTCCCCTTTTACTGTAGCTTACATACTGCTTTCTCAAACATCATTTCATTTGCTCTTTGCATTTTCATGTGAGATACATGAGCACGTGCTTCATTTTGAAGATTTGGAAACTGAACTCCAATGAGAGCAAACAACTTGCTCCAGTTTCTCAGAATTAGTCGATGACAGACCTGGGTTCCAAATCTTGATCTTTACTT
>NW_022109767.1:15178189-15183044 GCF_000313985.2 Echinops telfairi
GAATTACCCTTGGGTAGATATGGGGTAAATAACGGTGGACGGTGGAGGCATGTCTGCTCTGTCTAATAGGAATTACCCTTGGGTAGATATGGGGTTGGGCTTTCCTTCCCTCTTGCATAGTTGGAGGAAGTCAGACATGACTCCCACAATGTTTTTATCGTCCACTTAGATATAAGTTGATATAGTTCTATCTACTCCTGTAAAGATTTAGAGGGGTATTTCCACTCTCTCCTGTAGGGTTGCTATGAATCAGAATCAGCTCAGTGGCAGAGTTTGTGTTTTGAGTAATATCATTGCATAGTATATTGTGTAATAGTATCCTTTTACATTTTTGTTATTGGCATTATGCTCTCTTATTTTGCAAAACCAATTTCTAACTTCCCCACATCACAAGTCTACCACCTCGACCTCTGGTAGGCTTTTAGTCCACTACTATTTGGTGCACTTGACAAAACAGCAGCCTTTGTGTCCTACTTTTTAGCAAGGCCAGAGGGAAACGTTATCCGTCCTTGGATCACCTCACAGCATTTTCAAGAGTGATTTTGGGGATTTAGTATTTTTAAGTCCTGTTCATTTTGTTATGAGCTACTTTCAGGCCCCAAGCCACATGCACAAAGCCTCATGAAATGCAAACCTCATTCAGAACGTGTGGGAATTATCCTCAGTGTTCTTTTCTTTCTTCGATTATTGTGTTCCCCTTCCTAAACACACATAAAGCGAAATTTGAGAGTTTAGCAAGAGCAGAATTAAATTTATACTGCAGGATCATTTTTCTCTTAAGTGAAATAACATATGATTAATCTAATTATTCCGCATGCACTATGAAGGAATATTGTTAAACAAGGTTCTCAATGTTTTGATTTTGCTTTTTCTACAAAATAACTCAGTTGCTTGATGTTGTTTTCCCTTATTTATTTTAAAGAATCATTTAAATGCACATTAGCTTACTTTTCTTTTTATTGTGCTCTTTAAATTGATATATAAGATGGTTCACTGTAAGAAAACTGAGTTTTAAAAACAATATATTTATAAAATTGAACTGTATTATTTAAATTTATATTTCTTGGAATTATTTATTGATAATACAGTAAATATCTAAGTAAATAGGCTACTGAAAAATTGAAAATGTTTTGTAGTTTTCAGTAAACCATAAACCGTAAGACAATATTACTTTAGTCAATTTCAGTATGTGGATGTTTATTTTATGTTTATTTCTATTTTATGAAAATATATTCTGTACACATAAAAAGCTAGGGAAATAGCTTTTTTACACTATTGCAAAATAAAAACATACTAACATAATCAAAATTACAAAGAAATTATTTTGATGCCAGTGTATATCAAAGCAAAGTATTTTACACTGAAAATAGCATTTCAAGTGTAGTAACCCTGGTTCCATGCAATTTACTGTTATGAGGTACAGCAAAGCATTAAATAGGAAAGCGGACTTAAATCTTCAAATCTTTCAGTTCTTAATTGACAAGATTTACTTTTGTAAATGGAGCAAATGCAGGCCTGAAATTCCACTGTGATGGTATGGTTTAATGTTCACTCCTTTACAAATTCTAACTGATTGGTGCTTATCATCTATATGATATTAAATAATTTGATTAATGTTTTATGCAAAATATTTTATTCAATTAATAGTTGACACAAATAATTCTGTAATTTTAAGAAATGTGCTACAGATCTTCTTTTTCGACAGTCATCCTTTGCATTGCCAAGAGAAATATATAACTGAGTTTGAAAAATTAATTTTTTCTCCTATCAACTCTTTCTAGATATATGCACCTTGAGGAAACTTTGTAATGGGTATGGCGATTCATAAAGATTTAATCACTGAAAAATATTTATGTGGTGACTATTGGCATAAAGATTAAAAGGTGCCATGGAAGTTCAGTATAAGTGCTAGACTTTGTCCCTGAACATCAAAAGTACCTATTGTAAGACCATAGCTCTCGATCTTATAAGTAAAATCACATATCGGTTTAATCTATGTAATATCTATAAAATTAAAAGAGTAGGAATAGTAAATCGATATGGAGTTTAATAGTAGATGTCACTCATTTCTCATTAAAAATACAAAGAAAAAAGATAAATTCAGCAGGCCGTTTGAGACTTGCATAAGAGAAATGGACAATTAATCTGACAAAAGGGAGGTATAATGAGAATATACATGAAAATAAGAATGGTTCAATTCTGCTGTCCAAATCTTTGGATTCTAATTTGAGGCACTCATCTTGGTTAGTAACCACAAGCAACTTATAATTAAAGTTTTCATCTATAAAATGCAGTTAATAATACTATGATTTTAAAAGAATAAAATTCAGCAATTCATGTGAACTATTTACCATGGTGTCTAATATATTTAAGCTCTTAATCAGTATTTATCAGATTTAAGTACACTGAATATATTCTTAATTTATTCAAAGTTTAGAGGGATATTAGTTAAAGGTTTACTCTTATGGTAAAACTGCCTGAAAAAGTGTAGACATGGTTACATATTAAATTGAAGGTGGAAAGTATTTTTTTTTTTTTTTAGGAAAAGGTAGTTCTTTGTTGTTCTTTGTATTTTGCACATTATATATAGACATATTGTGTTTGTCACACAAAATGGGGAAGTTCAGAGCTGCCTCAGAAGCGAGGCGTGCAAATCTGCTTCCACAATAACAGCCACTAAAATTCTTATGAAGTACAAATATATTCTGACACTCATGGGATCAACATCAATCAGAATTGACTCATTAGTAACTACCGGTTCCTATCTATCTATCCGTCTATCCATCTGGCCATCCGTCCATCCGTCCATCCGTCCGTCCATCCATCCATCCGTCTGTCCGTCCGTCCGTCCGTCCATCCATCCATCCATCAATGTCTGTCATCTCTCCATCCATCCATCCAACCACCCACCCACCTACTTACCATCTATCTCTTAGGACAAGTCCCATATATAGTCTGTCACCTGTCTATCGAGCATACCTTGGTGGCTTGTATGTTGTCGTGATGCTGGAATGCATTTCAAATTTCAGAACAGATTTTAGTGGTCCTTTCAGAGTAGGAAGAGAGACCTGCCACGAGGTTTGTGTTTCTTCCATTATACTCTGCAACTTGCCAACTAATCACTTCCATGTTAATCTGAGTCATGGTTTCGCTATTTTCATTGATATTTCAGTTCTCTATCTTTAGTGTTCTATCCTTTTAGTCGTGCTTTTAATGATAGCCTACGGTAAAGAAGGGAATTTCATCCTGATATTTGTATCACATAGCTAATTTTTACTTGGCTTTGAAGTAGCACATTACCTCTAATTTTCAGGTCCAGAGGTTTTACCGGTAATATGTTATAATATAACATGATAATGAGAAATTTATATTTAGTCTCATAATTATTAAGATAATATATCCTTAAACTAACTAATATGGACAGAGGAAGCTGTGTTTATATTGTTTTTTCTTTGTCCATCTCTTTCTTCTTCTTCCTCCCCTTCTTTTCCTTGTTATCGCTCCCTCTTTTTTGTCAAATGAATTTATTTCTTTGAAAGAATATTGTCATCATTTCAGACCCAGGTTCAATGGCTTCATAGTAATTTGCTTGATTAAAAAACATGTAGTAAGGATCAGTTAGATAGAAGTTACTTTGATAGCAATGTTCTTGCCATGCATATATGCAAGTTTTATACGTACATATATATAGTATGCCTTAAAACATTTTATTGTAAATATTGAAAAGTAGCTAGTTACTATTGTGGCTTAAAAATACGAGGAATGAGTCATGGAAGGAAGGAAATTTGCATATGTGACTTCAAAATAATTAGCTGCATTAAAAAAATGATAGATCCTACATTCATCATTTTTTAAATGAAAGATTAAAGTTGTACAATAAAAAATGAAACTGACCAGTAGTGAACTGTCGTCACCATTGTGATGTTTGAACACATTGTTGCACCCACTGTGTGAAGCCACCTTGTGGAGTGTATTCCTCTTCTTCACCTTCCCTATACTTGGCCAAGAATTATATCTTTTACCAGAGACTGGGTCTCTCCTGATAGCATGTCCACAATACTTGAGAGAAAGTTTCGCTGTTCTTGCTTCTCAAGAGAATTTGGGCTGTACTTTTTCAAAGACAGCCTTGTTATTCTTTTGGCAGTCCACAATACTTTCAATATTTGTGCCAACATTATAATTCAAAAGCATCTTATTCTTCTATGATCTTCCTTATTCAATTTCTAACTTATCCAAGTATTGAGGCAATTGAAAGTACCATGGCTTGGGTCATGTGTACTTTCCTCTTCAAAATGATACCCTTGCTTTATAACAGTTTAATGAGGTCTGCCTTATGCAGCAGATTTACCCAATGTAACAAGTCCTTTGATCTCCTGCCTTCTGCTTACATGAGTTAATTGCATGTGCAAGCAAGATAAAATCATCAAAAACTTCAAACTTTTCTCCATTTATCATGATGCTATCTAACTGGTCCAGTTAGGAGGAGCTGATTTTCTGTACATTAAGTTTTAATGCATATTGAAGGCAGCAATTCATGATCTTCAGCAGCAAGCGCTGAAGCCACCGCTTTCAGTCAGCCAGGTTGTGTCATCTGCACAGGTCAAGTGTGTAGTGAAACTCTTCAATCCTGATGCGGCTTTCTTCGTCCTATAAGCCGTCATCTCTGATGATTGTCTCAGCATACCGGTTGACTAAACATGGTTAGAGGATACAACCTGATGCGCATCTGTCTTGATTTTAAACCATGCAGTCAGTATCCCTTGTCCTGTTTGCACAATTGACTCTTAACCCATGTCCAAGTTTTGCAGCCCAGGCAGCGTATTCTGGAATACCCATTCTTCTCAAGGCTATCCAG
>NW_022109767.1:15183499-15208463 GCF_000313985.2 Echinops telfairi
TGATTTCTTTATAATAGTTTACTTTGTCTTTCTTTGCTGTCCTGTGAGATTTCCAATTAAGACCGTGACATCCTCATTTCTCCCATTTGCTTTAGCTCTGCTGCAATGAAGAGCAAGATTAAAAGTCTCTTTTGATATCGATGTTTTCTTTCTTCCTTGTCTTTATACTCACTGTATGCTTTCTTCATGATGATGATCTTGATGTCCTCTCACAGCGCATCAGGTCATCTGCCAGTAGTGTTCAAGGCAGCAAATCTGTATTGGAGATAGTCTCACAATTCAGGTGCGATAGACTCAAGGTCATGTTTTGATTCTTATGGACTTGTTTTAATTTAGCCTGAACTTAGATATGAGCAGTTGATGGTCTGTTCCACAGTCAGCCATTGGCCTGGTTTGTGCTGCTGATGGTGACTTTCTCCATTGTTCCTCCCGGCAGTTGTGGTCAATTTGATTTCTGTGTATTCTGTCTGCCAAATGCCTTTTGGGTTGTTGAAAAAAAGTTATCTTCTGTGAACAAATCTTTGATATTGCAAAATTATATTATGTAATCTGTTGCTTCCTATCACCAAACACATATTTTCCAATTACTGTTCCTTCCTCTTTAAAACTTTTTCATTCCAATTTCCAGTCATTTTGAATGCCCCGTGATGGCAGATTTGATCAATTTCAGCCTGAAGTCATTGGTATAATTCCTTAATTTCTTCATCACTAGCTTTTGTAATTTGTGCATAAGTTTGAATAATAGTTGTAGTGACTAGATTTCCTTGAAAGCAGATAGGTATAATCCGATCAGACAGCCTTGCACGTCATGATTGGATTAGTAGGCTTCTTTCTGGCAATGAATGCCATGACCTTCCTCTTGATGGTGTTATTACAGCCATAGTAAATCATATGATTTTCTGTTTCAAAATGGCCAATACTAGTGCATTTCAGCTCACTCATGTCTAGGAGATTGCTCTTTCTGTGTTTCATTTCATATTTGACCAATTCCAATTTTCCTAGATTCATACTTTGCACATTCCAAGTTCAGATCATTACCAGATTTTTTGCTGCTGCTGTTTGAGTCATGCTCTGTCAGCATATGAAGATCTCGGTGTCTCTAGTCCCATAAGCTTTACCAAACCCTCGTCATCACAGCCGACTTCACTTTGAGCAATCAACTTCCTCTGTCGTATTTGATTTCCTTATGCCCCACGGGGCCCAATGTCTGACACAATCTCTAACAAGTTCTGATTCCATTCACTAGACCTTCAGTTTCTGACAGTGCTTCCTAGCTATGAATAAGGTTTTCAGCGACTTCTCCCTGCAAAGGGAAGAGCTGAGTCTGTCTTTGTAATGTTAGTCTGGAAGCTCTGCTGAAGCTTGCGGTGACCCCGCTGGCATTAGGTAGACATTGACATCGCTTCCAGCAGCACAGCAACACGTAAGCCACCGCAGTATAGCAAACTGACCGACAAGTCGTGAAAAGAGCAACAGTCTTGGAGACCCAGAGGGACAGTTGTACCTTTTCAACATGTGGCTCTTAGGATCCATATGGGTTGGAGTTGGTTTCATGGCAGTGAGTTTGGCTGGGTTTTGTTTGATCATTATACTCAACTATGGAAAACCCAAAAGGATAAACAATTCCCTCTAATTGTTTTCAATAAAGGCCTTGAAGGTAGGATTCTTCACACAGATGAAGCTATAGGTCTTATTAAAATAAAGAAAAATCCTCAGAATGGGGGTTTTCAGGAAGCTGCCTAGCAGATCAAATTGTGACAGTTTTCTGAAGATGGGAGCATTGGAAATCTCTGCCCCGGTAGTGTCGGCTACAAATGATAGTTTTCAGGTCGCATCGTTACAATGTGATTGGTTTTCAGGATTCCTTGAAACTGAGGAAAGAGGACTACAGAGGAGTTAAAAATGCATGAAAGTTCACTGTTCTTACCAAAACTCAGCTTAAAATTTGTTTTTTATTAATAAATCTGTCCATTGTAGCAAGTCTGTTTAATTTAAAGGGTTAGAAAATGTTGAGTTCGATCATTTTTGCCATCTATTGGTCTTTTAGAGAGTCTTGTTTGTACAATATGTAAGCACTTGTCTGTTAATCAACTTATTGGTTACTTGAACACACCCAGTGGCTCTTCTGGACAAAGACCAAACAATAGACTCCCATAAAGATTATAGTCTGGAACACCATATGGTCTCATCTTATGGCGAGACATGGAGCTGCTATGAGTTAAAAAGTAGACTCTAGTTCAAGTAACAAACTAAAAGTTTTCATTGCCAATTCTAAAGTTTTTCTGTGGTGTTTCGGTGAGTAATTTCTGGGTATTATTTTGAAAAACAGTCTCAGATAAATTATTTGCTGCCTTTTATTTTACTCCTACAAAATGTATTCATTTACTCACAGATTTTTAAAATTTTATGGCTATTTTATTGTTATATATTGATTCTTTCTGGACATAGTAAAAGATCTATTCTATGGATAAGACAGTAAATTTTGTCAATGAGAACATATTGCTGTAGTGATCTGGTCTGGGGATCTATCCTATGAAAGGATAATAACATATTAAGAATATGATTTAACTTTTGTTTATTTTGACTATAAATATGAAACTGCATGTTATAGCTTTATTAATTGTAAACATGTAATTAAAATAATGCAGATATGTGGGTATTTAATTACTTCTATATTATCCATATATTTGTAAATATGTAAAAACTGTATTCATGAATCAGAGTATAAGCTTTAAACAAAACATGTCTTGAGAATATAATTATAGTTCCTCTACTTTATAGGCCTAACAATAGTAATTTTGATGATCTTATACAACATTTTAGTTGATTTATTTTCCTACCTCATACACTTTAAAAAATGAATTTTGACGATGTATTTTATGTACAGATACCTTATTTATTTTTGTTTTCTTTGCTTTTCTTCCTGCAGGACTTTGGAGATGATGGCTCATTATATATCACTAAGGTCACCACGACTCACATGGGCAATTACACCTGTCATGCGGAGGGCTACGAGCACATCTACCAGACTCACATTTTCCAAGTGAATGGTAAGTACCAATGAGTTGAAATATGTACCTATATCTCAAATTATGTGCATACACACGTTCTTTACTTACTGCTTGATTGGGAAAGTAAGACTTTTGATTGTGAGTTTAATTTTTCAAGATTCAATTTTTTATGTTTTGGGACTTAATGCTTATGAAAATCTTTTACAATTAAAAAAAAACCCCACTCACATAAATATAAGTAAGATGCAGTCAAAGATTTAATAGGGATCTTCTAGTCCTAAGGAGCCCTGGGGCATAGCAGTTAAATTGTGAGCTGTGATCTGCAAAGTCAGCAGTTCAAACTACCAGTCAGATCTGAGGGTCAAGGACAGGGCTTGTTACTCCTGTAAAAAAGTACAGTATATCGGGTAAGTATGAGTCCTCATTGACTCAATGGCAAAGAGTTGATCTTGTTTTTCTTCTTCCAGCCATAATCCCTTTTGTTATGTACTGAATATGCTAGCTTCCATGCCTGTGGTTATAATCCCATTTTGGACGGAGTTCTTTATTGAGCTGACGGACAAGATTAAGTTGTGATGTACTCTAAGTCTAGACAGCATGAATCAAGCCATCACTCTTTCTGTGTATGGTCTGCTGAAAGACAGAAGTATGCTTTCATATAAGAAAACTGTCTCAGAAGTAGGAAGAAAGAGAAATCTCAAGGCCATCAAGGAAAAAACACCCCCAGAGCAAGTGTGAAATTTCTGTGTCGAGTGGCAGAGGTGGAGACTAAAGGCACGAGAGGCTGCAGTAAGAATACCCGGTGATAGGACAGAGGACCGCTATTGAGACTGAGCCTGTGAGGTAGAGCATCAGGCTGGCTTCGTGGTCCAGGGAGGCAGAGGCCAAGGGAACGCAGGGCTGAGAGGCTGAGGACTAGGGAGAGACTTGACTACTGGCTGAGGAGACAGCTTACGACGAATCAATGACCGACTCTTTACTGTTTAAGGATCTTGATTTGTGATAACCTATTAAATCTCCAAATAAACACTTTAATTATGAGTATTGTGGAAATTCTATGCAGCCACTGCAACGGATTAAGTAACTTTAGTGTTCTAGTGTATTTGAAGATGTCAAAAGCAGTATGAAGAATGTATTACAGGCCTATGACTAAGAGGTTACTTCATTTGCTAATTACATTGATCCAGAAAAATGGGGATGCAGAATACAGAAAATGTATCAATTAATTAATAATTAATTTGGCTTGCACATAAATTCAGATAAGGCAGTGCAAGAATGGAAATTCCATACTATCATTCATATGCTACACTTTGCCCAACCTGGCTTGCAGAACTGAGTAAAAATTCCTCTTTGGGTCTCCGGGGGTGTAAATCTTTGCAGGAGCAGAAAGCTTCATTATTCTCCCTCAGATCAACTGTTTTCAAAATGCTGACCTTTTAGTTAGCAGTCCAATGTTTAATCCACTACCCCATCAGGGCAAGAGAAGTACAAAAGACTGAGAAACACACACAAAAGATAGCATCCAATGACCCTCCATAAATACAAATACATTCCCACATTGATTGTCCTGCCTTTTAAAATGTGTTTTGCTTTCTTTTGATGTTATGTTCTTTATTGTACATAATTTTAAGCATGGATTTTGTTTAAAATTAAGTTCAGTAAATTTGGTTTGCTCAGGCTATTAATACTAAATATTAATACTAAAACAATCAAACTAAAACAAAACAAAATTCAAACTCCTTGCCTTCAAGTTGTTATTGACTCATAGTGATTCCATGGGACAGAGTTGAAGTGACTGTTGATTTTCGAAATTTTTACTGTTTATAGGATTAAGAAGGCTCATCTTTCTCCCCCAGAGCTATTGGTGGTCTCAAACTGCTGACCTTGTGATTAGCAGCCCAACACACATAACCTCTACACCATCAGAGCTATTAATATAGGTTAACAAAATTGATCATGAGAAATGCACTAGAAAAATACAGTGAAACTTCCAGAAAATGCAAATTAACTAGCAAGTAGTGCATTAATGGTCCCAGTAAATCTTCAAAGGAAGATTTTAACTCCTTTTTCATTAACTTCCCAACTTTCCTTAACAATTTTAACAGACCTTTTGAAATAAGGATTTTGTCTGGAATTCAAAATACTTAACAATGTATCAATTAGTAATAAAATTAAAACACATTATTAACTATGAAAAAAGCTCTGGAAATATGTCATCAGAATTAAGAAAGATTGTTTTTAAAGTAAAGATTTAAAAATCTAAGTATCTGGTGTGCAAGTCAAACAAAAGCCCATCGGTCGTCCTCGTTCCTTTCAGACAGCGCAAAATTAGATGATTGAAATATGAAAGGGCTTCTCTGTCCTTGTCAGAAGAGCATTACGTATAAATCAAAACAGATGGATTCTACCCGTGGAATTCATTTCATGCTTTTTCTTTTTTTTTTTTCCTAAAGCAAATTGTCTTTAGATCTTAAGCTTATTATGTTTGGAATTTTAAAAATTCATTCAGCGTTTACGCTGACCACTGGCAGAAATACTATTGATAGTCACAGTAAATGTATCTGGACGCTGTAGCTTTTTCGTTCATATTATCTAAGATGGCACACATATTACTGAGTGTATTGTTTTTCACATAGCAGAAACTTGAACATAAATTATTGGTTTATTGTTGGTCAATAAAGAACATGCCTATTTTTCTCTCCCAAAGTTTGGAAATCAAGAAAGTCACAAAGTCAGAAATACACAGCTAAGGCATGACCTTCATTATTAGTGGAGCTCTTTGCAGGAAGCAACTTTGCACAGAGCATTGACGGGCTTCTTATTCTTGCATTGTAAAACTGAACTCCCTCATCCAACCTCAGAGCTTTCCCACGTCAAGTCTATGTGAGATAGGAATGCAAATGAAAATAAACACGCTTCAGGCAATAGAGTCCGTCTTCTTTGCAGTAGGCACATTGGTTCTTGCCTGGTGTTTTGCGCACATTCTGTCTGTTCCGCCTGCCTGGCCCGGGGCGGGGTTCTGGTCTCCCCGCAGTCTTGACGAGGATTCTGGCCATTGCTTTGACTTGCTTGCTTCTCTTCTGGTGGGTTTCTATGGTTATAAGTCTTTCCTTCTATTCCTCCTAATAATTCACTAATTTTTTCCCCTGAAAACCTTTCTAGCTTCTGTAATCTTTTCCTGATGTCTGGTGTGGTCTGGGACACAAAAGCTACATGAATGGCCTTGCAGTTATCTGGTGCCTCTGGGTCTATGGGGTATAGCCGGTTGGCATCAAACAACCTCTTTAAACAAGCTGCTTGGCTCTCATCCTTGCCCTGAATTACAGTAGTTACTTTGGGCAAATTCATGGGACGGCACGCTGCCTCCCAGAGACCACTCATCAGAGTCCCGGGGGGTAGGCGGGGAGGTGTTCCCTACCTTCAGGGAGGTTTGGGTGATGTAGCTGAGTTGGTCTGATGTCCGGCTTTTCCATGTATTTGACCTACAATGAGAGCTTGGACTGGCCAACAGAGAGAGAGATTAAAAGTTCCTTCAGAGGGCCATCCCAAAGAGTGGCCAATGAGGGTGTTCTGAGTCATGTATAAGTATACATAGATAGATACAGGTGATAGAAGATAAGCAGAAATATAATTTATTAAAATGCACAATAATGTTATCATTCGAATATTATATGTTGATAATTCAATGCCATCAGGTAGAGGGTGACTCCTGCTGGCCCTGTAGGACAAGGTCGAATGCCCCTGTGGGTTTCTGAGACTCTTTACTGGAATAGAAAGCCTCACCTTTCCCTCGGCAAACACATGGTGGCTTCAATTGCTGACCTTTCACTTAGCAGCCTAATGCGTAACCACGACACCACCAGGGCTATGCATATACATGTATAGTATACTGTATGTGTGTAAATGTGTACTTCCTGGAATCGCCTCAAAAATTAACCATCTGTACCGACATTGTTTTTTCAGTGCTGTTTGCAGGGGCACTTAAATGTAGACAAAGTCCTTATCTTAGAAGATCAGCCATTGTTTCTAGAAACGTTAATGATATGGTTGAGCTGTACATTAAATGGCTGACTTAAAGTCCTACAAATTCACTTTCTATAAATTTCACAATGTAAATTATTTTCAGTTCTATTATTCAGCAGAGCTCATAGGAGTTCCTACAATTAGATGGCATTATAACTTTAAGATACTCCAACATATGCACTGTTAGGAACATAGTGTTGCTCAAATCACAATCTATAAATTCAGTAATTGCTAAATGCCCAGAGAAGATTAAACTTTAAAGATTAATGTTGCAAAACAATTAGTCAAGAATAACTTATGCCCCAAATTAAATTAGTTTGCCTTATGAGTTAAAGTTCAAAGAACTCCAAATATTAAGTGCAGGAGAAATCCAAAGAATAACATTCCTCCAGGTTGTCTTACTTTGTTTGTACCTTGTGGATGAGAGACGTTTTTTGAAAAAGTTATAAGCACAGATATGTAGTCACCATCCGCATGTTGGCTAATTTCCCGGAGTTTCAGTGTGTCGTCTTGCTGCTAGTTCACAAATTATCTTTACAGATTACCACAGCTCTTCTTTTTCCCCTTCTTCTGAATACTGTCACACTGTATCATTTAAGAGATGCCATTTTATCTTACTATTTGCAGATTAAATACAGATATTTCTTTAATTTATCTGGCATAGCAGTACGTAAAAACGACTGCACGCAACTTCAATTCACCACAATCCAATAATGAAGCAGTGTTTTGCCCCCTGTCATGTGAAGTGTAAGGACCCTAGAACTTCAGCATTCTTGGGTCTCTCCTTTTCCATCCTTTGTCTAACCTAATCAAACTCTCACACGGGTTCTGAACCCAACACACACATACAGGATTTTGTCTCTGTTTGAAGGACAATTAAATATTGTTCAGAGAGATGGAGGGTGGGGAACCCAGGAAAGACACATCAGGATTTTGTCTCTGTTTGAAGGACAGTTAACTATTGTTCAGAGAGATGGAGGGAGGGGAACCCAGGAAAGACACACTTCTGGTATCCTTTGCATAGATCCGGATTTCTGAGTTTTCTTTCAATCTGATAAATAGCCTACAAAAGCTTGTAGTTCTGGCCTGCTTGTGACACATTGTGTCAAATTCCTTCCACCTAGTGTTCTTTTTATTCTGTATTTCTTTTTTAAGAAAGTGTAGGCACCCCAAAATCGTCCTATAAAAGTATAGCAAAGAGAGTATTAAAATACGAAGCTATTATTTCTCAGTAGCTCGTCTCTAGCTCTGCCCTCTGCTGAGGAAGCTTTTCTTCAGCTCACCAACTCTTCCCTGAGAGATCATGTGCCTTTGATTCACAGCACATCACCCTGCTGACGTTGTTTTACTATTGTTAGGTGCCCTGCGACGGTTCCATCTCATAGCAACCGTATAGACACGCAACACATGCCTTCCCCGCGGGATTCAAATTGTGTTCCCCTTAAACAGTCCTCCTGTTTTAGAGCCAAAAACGTTTGAAGAGGCAATAGCAGAGCTATTTAAGATTTGCAGATCAGAGGGTTTAAGATTTGCAATGAACTTCTCAGAAGACAGCCCATGCTAAGCTCAAATAATGGGCATTGCCACGATGGAAAATAATGTCCTCAGGGTGATATTGTTGATTTTTTTTCTCACCAAAGAAGTTTTTAGTGTTGCATACAAAGAAACCTTTTTTGCCCCGTTGTTTTTTGAAGACACCTCATGAGATAAGGGAAGGCTGTTGCTCAGAGAACTTGTGCAGCCCTTCACTTCTTCAAGAGACGTGTCTAAAGGAGTTTCATTTGGAATGACCCAGAAATGTATGACCTGGAATCATAGCAGTGATACTTTTTGATTTAACCTTTATATTTATGTTGCCTTTATGCCCTAGACAACTGTTTGTTTATTGTTTGTTTTCTTTCACCATGTCGCATGTATTTGCACAAGTTGCTCTATTGTTTTCTGACTTGCATGGCTTTTCAGTGAGAAATATGCTGCACTCCGAGACTTCAAAAATTATTCTTCCTTTAGACGCGTCTCATGCTTTCACTTTATCGTGGAGTTTCAATTTAATTGTATTATCTTGTTGGTTTGAGTCTGTTGTTTTCCTTCTATTTTTATCCATCCACTGTCCTCTGAAATTTCTGAAACTCTGGAGAAACGTTTTTCCACAAGTGGGGAATTGTTGGGTTATTATTAATTTTCCAAATAGATTTTGGCTGGCCCAGCAATTACAAATATTTGTGACTGCTGGATACTGTTTCATAACCTATCTAGTTCTGTCTTTTTTCCGGTGTTTTTGTCTGTGGATGTGTCTCCTTCTTGCTATACTTCATTATATGGAAATCTGATGGCTCTGACTTCAATATAACAATAATGATAATATAATTCATATTAATAATATACCTCATTCACAATTATTCAATATTAATCATTTAATTCATCTATATTAATCACAAAATTGACTTTAGATTTTTTTTTTACTTCTCAAAATAATATGGGATTTGAAAAATTTCTTTCTTGTGTTCACATTTTTCTTTAAAGTACATACATCGATTCTGAATAGCTATTGCTACATTTTTGATGGCTAATAATGCCATCTCTGTTACTCTCTTTTTCTTGTGTATAGTCACATTTGTTCTGCTGTTTCTCATGACTATTATTATTGGTTGTTGGATTGTTGAAGATTATGCATTTCTGGCTTCTTTTGAGGAGGGCGATGTTTAATTTGGGTACTAATTTATTTGAAGATCAAGTTAATCTTTTTCAGGCTTTTTCTCAGATCTTTACTTCTTCTGAGGTGTGATGAACAATGATCCTATTTACGGAGGAGTGAAGCATTGCCTGGCCACGAGCCCTCTTCCCTGGTGACGGTTGAGCGCTCTGTGATTGTGTGCAGCTCCTGTGTCAATGTGATTTGTTGAGAGTTTTCCTCTTTCTCTCTGACCCTTTATTTTACCAAGCGTGATCTCCTTTTCCAGGTACTAGTCTGAGGTCGTTAGTTTATTGTGCCAACCTGGCTGATGAACACAGGTGGTGTAAATTGAAGGGTAGGGGTATAAATGGTTTGGTGAGCCTCGCCTTTCTAGTTCTCGGGTCTCTTGCTTTCTGATGGTCAGACCAGGGTGCAGCTGCCTTAGCAGTTCCCTGGTTCAGCTGGCAAGGCTCACTTCTTGCAAGACATCCCTGAGGAGAAGCCTCAAACACCTCCCGTAATGCAGCCCTGGGTGCTAGAGCAGCCGTGTGTAGCCCCTGCCAGTGCTGAGATGCTTACATGCTCACTGACTTGGCTTTCCTCCTGCAGCCAGCGTCATTGTGTGTGTCTTGTGAGATTGAGGAGGATTTTGTAGGTCGGTGTTGAACATACAGGTTAATGTTGGACTTGTGGGCTTGGACAGCACTGGGTTGGGATGCTTTCTGAATGTACACTTACCGGACCCTTTATATAAAAGTCTCTCTTATACATATGAGTTTCTGTGGATTTGATTCCTTAGTTTACCCAGACTAGCACAGGGATCACAGCCCTGAGGAACTAATTTCCCATGTGCAAACATAGTTGTTTTATATTTACTAACAGGACTATTTATCTATAAAAAAGGGTACAGCAGTGCAGATGGGAACTGGAAACGCAGGGAATCTAGGACAGATGAACCCCTCAGGGCCAGCAGTGACAGTGGGGATACCGGGAGGGAAGGGGGGCCAGAAAGGGGAAATCAAGCACAAGGATGTACATTAACCTCCTCTCTGGGGAATGGGCAACAGAAACGTGGGTGAAGGGACACGCCAGGCAGTGTAAGATAAGATAAAATAATAATTTATAAATTATTAAGGGCTCATGAGGGAGGGGGGAGCCGCGAGGGAGGAGGGGAAAAAGGAAAATGAGGAGCTGATTCCAGGAACCCAAGCAGAAAGCAAATTTTGAGAATGATGAGGGCAATGAATGTATAAGTGTGCTTTACACAATTGATGTATGTATGGATTGTGATAAGAGTTGTATGAGCCCCAATAAAATGATTTTTTTTAAAGGGCTTGCTAATTCCAAAGTTTTTCACCATGACTTTCTCTATTCAAGGAATAGGAATCATTCTTCAGAGACTTAAAATTTGTATTAGTGAAAGGCAAATTTTCTCAAGACCCTCAGTTGTATAGATGTCTGAAACATAATAAACATGGTTAATATTGGCAGCATCAGCTTCAACTATAATATATTCAGAAATTTCAAGTAATACTCATGTTCTCCCACAGTCCAGTACCTAATGATCCCCCAATCTATGACAGGTACTCAGAAGTATATGAAGGAAACAGGGTTACACAATCAAACAGCATCAGTTAAAACAAGAATGGTTTGGGCTGATATAAGATAGGGATCTCTATTAATTATTAAAATTTAAGGACATATACTTAATTTATTGTAACTCCAGGTAGTTTAGTTTTTGTCACTGTATGTGAACAAAAGGCTGCTTGTTGTTCTCAACTTAATCAGTCTGATATCCACCACATGAAAATTACTCTTCCTTAACTATTACAAAGCCAAGTGCTGCCCTGGGACCAAATTTTGGTCACTGGAATGAGAAGAAGAGTTATAATTTTGTAGTGATCATAAAAAAAGAAGATATATGCCTTCCGCCCAGCCTCCCTGCCCTCCCCCCACTTCGCTTGTTAGTAAAGATGTGATGGGGGCAGCCAGAGGTTCATTTTAAACTAGGAGAAAGTAAGTTATTCAATGAAGTTATTAGACGAAAAATGCAAAGGGGTTCTGCTTGTGGAAGTCTGAATAGTATCTCCCCAAAAGGTATACACATACTAATCAATTGAATTCTATGGTTATTATTTTATACGGTGATGTTAAGGAGCTTGAGATGTGGAAATTATCCATGATCATCTACCTATACTGCTACATATCATAACAAGTTTCTTTAAAATAAGTTAGCATGAAAGTCACGCGGGCAAGTAGGAAATGCAACAAAAGAAGTTGGAGTGATTTGATGAAAGGGCTAAAAGGCCAACTAAGGAAGGTGGCCCACAGAAACTGAGGGCTGAGGCGACAGATTTTTTTCTTAGAATCTCTGGAGGGAACCAAAGCCTGCCTTTAGCTCAAAGTTAGGGATTTTATTTTAAATTGCAGGCTTCTAGAAATGCATAAGAATAAATATGTGTTGTTTAAAGCACTGAAGCTGTGACAAGGAGTATGGTCCACCACCACACAATTGTCTCCAGATCTCCCTTCCACACATTTAGTGCCTTTATAGCCACTTGATGTGACATTATGCCCTGCTTTGACGTTTTTGTTGTTGAAATCATTGTATCCAATAATTGGAAATGCGTTGAATGAAATTTTAAAATATATTTTTAGGTAATAGGGCTTTTAATACAATTAGTGAGCTACATATATCTCAAAGGGTCTTTGAGACTGGGTGTCTGGACTGAATCCACTTCTGCAGATTCGTGCAGTTACATATGACCCACCAGGTGGCAGCACCGAACACAAGGCGAGCAGCAACTTTCCTCCGAAGCCCAGCCCAAGCCAACCAAACTCCCTGCTGGAGCTGAAGCTGACTCCTAGCAACTCTGTGTGATAGGGTCGGACTGCCCCTTTGAGTCTCTGTGGCTGTAACCCTCTGTGGGAGTAGAAAGCCTAGTCATTCCCAACCTGTAAACCTTAGAGCGAGAAAACGTAGGGACTTGCTCTGTGTATCATGAGTCATGGAAAGTTAAAACAGTAGAAATGTATTGTCCTAACTTCTATTGTGTTGGGCGCCTTTAGTTGGCTCTGACTTACAGAAGTTATTTGTGCAGCAGATCGAAGCACAGCCCAGTTCTGCGCCTCCTCTCAATCATTCTGATGTTTGATTCCATCTAGGAAGCAATCGTGGCAACCATCTCGTGCAGGGTCTTGCTCTTTTCTCAGTCCCTCTGCTGTAGTAAGCGTGCTGCCCTTCTCCAGGAGCCAGCTCTTCCTGACAAATGGCCAAAGCATGCAAGTCCAAATCTAGGCATCCTTGAGTTTGAGGAGCGCTCTGGCCTTACTTCTTTCAATACAGATCGGCTTGTCCATTGAGTAGTACATGGTACTTCCAATATTTTTCTCCAGCACCGCAATTCAAATGTATTGATTCTTTTTCAGTCTCCCTATTCAACGTCCAACTTTCACATCCATATGAGGCAATTGAAAAATACCATGGCTTTGGTGAGGTGCACCACAGACCTCAAAGTCACATCCTTGCTTTTCAATATTCTAAAGCGGTCTTGGGTAGCAGGTTTACCTAATGCAATGCATATTTTCATCTGATAATTGCTACTTCCATGAGCACCTCAAGGGGCTTGAAGTTCAAAAGCACATGTGTGTTAATTGGTTAATAGTATAGTATAAACCAATACAGTGGTTTATGCAATGACATCAAACTTACTAGCATGAATATCTACAATAGTTACATGGTTTACTCCACTGCTTTGGGGATATCTTTGTGACAGCAGCTTAAATGAGAATGAAGAAAATATACTACTTGATGACTATTAGTATTACTATCTCGCTTTTGCTTAAGCCATTATATTTTAAATATTTGTTTTTCAAGAAATTTGACCCACATTTTAAATATATTAGGTTCATTTCTCTTTCTTAATGTAGTCACTCATAAATTGGTGAAGAGGCTATGTTTTGTAGAGTCATCCAGTGGTCCAGGTTCCTTCCATCTGGAAGGCATGGTATCACATAAGCCTTATGATCTCCAAATTTTTCTTTAAACCTGGGAACTATTTGTCACCTGCCCTTGAGAAGGAAGGAAGCCCCTCAATGAGATGGATTGACACTGTGGGTTCAACAATGGGCTGAGGCACAGGAACAACTCTGAGGAGACTGCAGGGTCTTGCAGTGTTTCCTTCTGTTGCACACAGGGTCAGAATTAACTCCATGCCACCTAACGAAAACAGCAACGACAAAACATGAGACAAAGTATAGATATTATGAGTAAGCCAGTAGAAATAATTTTCAATTGCTATATTATCTAAATATCTTATTGCTAGTATATGTTTTTGCCTTGATTTGGACTCAGTTGTTCCATGTAACATAGTAGAATTGAACCATAGCATTGTCTTGGATGTTATTTCTATGGAATCAGATTGTTAGTCCTTCCTCCTTCAGTGCCCCTGGTTGAGTTCAAACCATTAACCTTTTATTGAGTAGCCAGATGGTTAACCGTGTACTTCTTCCAGGGTATATCCTTAGTACCACAATTCCTTTGTAATACTTCAAGAAAGTATTGCTCCTAGAAATTTGAAAACACATACACAAAATAAAGAATCTCATCCCATAGTTAGTTTGAAAATGATTTTTTTAGAGACTTTGAGTGCTCCACTGGATCTTTTATATCTGTTTGCAGACAATATACAGTGTGTGAGTATTGGGGGACCAGATCATGTTTGCCTGTTTCATATAACTCACAATTATGACTTTTATTACAAGGGAGTCAGATAAACATAAAATACTGGTGAATTCAGAAAACAATGGGCAAAAGTTTAGTGTTTGTCTCTTGTTTATCTCCCCAAATATGTGCTTCACCTGTGGATGCAATTTCATTTAGAAATGATGTTTTTCTTGGTAAGATGATGAGGTCATCTCTGTGTACAGTGTCACATGACAAAAATGTTTGAGCAATAGGTTAAGCTCAGAAAAAGCAGGTGTAAAGTATTGACCAGTATTGTCACTGAACTGAACATTCTACAATCCCAGATCCATCTAGGAATCCAGAAACTCTAAGAATGCATGAATCAACAAGACAAAAAGTAAACACTGCCATCAAATTAATTCCCACTGATAGCGACCCTGTACCTTTCTCCCCAGAGGTGACAGAGCTAGAGATTCTCACTAGAGCTGGTGCTCTGAATGCAGACTTCTAGCCTCCTAACCTGCATACATATGAGACACTGGGTATCTGTTTTTCAAGGCCATCATGTGTGCTACTTCTGCATTAGCAAATTAAACAGTGATAATCCATACTGTTTAAGCTAGACCAACATTGTTCTTATAATCTTTCTGGGAGAAAGATTAAACCAGACCTAGTGCCTCTTTTTCTCAGGAAACACCACTCCACACACCAACTCTGTGGCTATCTGCCAGAGTGAAGTAAATTGACTTCACTCATATGCCTAATCACAAAAGTTTTAGATTCCTCCTTACGTTAGTAGATCCCTTCACAGGATGGGAGGAAGCCTTCCCCACCAAACAGGAAACAGCAGATACAGTCACAGGCATTTTACTGACCCAAATCATTCCTGGGTTTCGCTGCCAAGATGAGAGGTGAAAAACTGAGACGCAGAATGGAGACAGAATTCAGCCAGGAATGTAAAGTTGAGAAAGATTTTATTAAGGCAGGGGAAGAATTCCCAGGCAGATTCCACAACCTAACGAACTAGGTTAAGGAAGTCATTCCTGGCAGTAAGGTGGTGGGATATATATATGGTTTGAGCTAAGGACGTATGTGCTGTAGCTGCAGGATTTGAGACTGGATGGGGCCTGTGAGTAAATCATCTTGTTTTTTCAGACTTGCTTCATACTTCAGTCAGGAATGCTTGGGGAAGGGGCTGGGTGAGCCCTTCCCAGAGAGATAAGCACCTTGGAATGCTGGAATCAGGGGCCGCAAAATCCAGCAGGTCATCTGTTATTCTGAGAGACTGGGGGAAGGGGCTCTCTGGTCCAGACCCGGTCCAAACATTTTAGACTCTTAGTGGTAATGGACATTGGGTTCTGTCTTTAGCTACTTCCTGCTGAGGTAGAGTGACGAGGGTTGAGAGTAAAAGTCAGAAGGTTTGGGGTTTGGGCCGGTTGACAGTGGACTGTAGGGATGAAGCAAGAGCTGATTGACGGTCAGGTCCTGCAAAAATTTCAGCATGCAGGGAGCTTGAAGTAACAACACACAGCTCATTATTAGGGGCCTGACTAGGGGCATAATCCAGGTCGGGACAGGATTTTGAAAACACCAGGAAGGGCTGGTAGTGCCCCACTGATGTCTTTTAATTTCATCAGCCATGTTGCAGAGTACTTTAACATTTTGTTCAACTATACCTGATTCATTAATATAGTAACAACTTCTTCACTTAAGAACATGAATGTTCCTCCCTTATCTGCTGTTAGTAAGTCGAGGGCTCAGCAGTTCTGTAGGGTGACTTGTGATAAGGAAGTTACCTGCCTTTAGAGGGAGACAAGAGAGAAGTGGAATCCACAGAAGTGGAATCCATAGAAAATTCTACTTTGCCATTAAACCTCTGAGCTTGAATAATAGTTTGTCCTATTTCTCCTGCCGACATCCTGGCTGCA
Source organism: Echinops telfairi (assembly GCF_000313985.2). Taxonomy (NCBI): domain Eukaryota; kingdom Metazoa; phylum Chordata; class Mammalia; order Afrosoricida; family Tenrecidae; genus Echinops; species Echinops telfairi. Next base: position 15,199,823 of record NW_022109767.1, read on the forward strand.
GCTAAGGAGGAAGCAAAACTGAGTCCTATGAATACTGGCAAGAATATTGCTCATTTGACTTGAGGGATAAAACGAGTGTGTAGTTCCCACAGCCACTGGAATTCAGCTTGCCTTACATCGTAAGTTGTAGAACTGCAGTGACTGGGCAGCAAGGGGAGAGGTGTGAGGGATTGAGGCACTTTGTGAGGATTCCATTGCACCAGAAATGGGCTCCTCCGGAGGCTTTGAGTGAGCCTGTAACTGTTTGGGTGCGGTTGCAGCTGGGTAGGCTTTGGGTCTCTGCTGTGGTTGGTAAATAGCACAGGGTATCATGGATGTAAGGTATCAGGCACAAAGAACTAAAACATCATATCATTGTGTGCTCACCTTCCCAATATGATCACTGAAGACAAATGGGTGCATAAGCAAATGTGGTAGAGAAAGCTTATGGTGCTTGGCTATCAAAAGATAGCGTCTGGGGTCTTAAAGGTTTGAAGGTATACAAGCGGCCATCTAGCTGAGAAGCAACAAAGCCCAAATGAAAGAAGCACACCAACCACCCTGTGTGATAATGAGGTGTCGAAGGGATTAAGTATCAGGCATCAAGGAACAAAAAATCATATCATTGTGAATGAGGGGCAGTGAAGATTGGGGACCCAAAGCCCATCTGTGGGCAACTGGACACCCCCTTACAGAAGGGGTGTGGGGAGGAGATGAGCCAGTCAGGGTGCAGTGTAGCAAGGATGAAACATACAACTTTCCTCTAGTTCTTAAATGCTTCCTCCACCCACACCCACTACGTATACAAGTACTGGGGAAATGTTACAAAACACTCATGAGGTGGCCAGCAGCACTTATAGGGTAGTATGATGACTAATTAATGTAATGACACTTGTAAAACAAGAGAGCTAAAAGAAGGTTAATGTGATAATGAGACTTAGTTGATCTTAAAGATTTAACAGGAGGCCACTCTCAAGATAGCTTAATTAGACTTTAAGCACCTTTTGCAATTTATATGTGTACTTGTTAATCCATATGTTCTAAAAATAAATTTTGCTTCATGTGAATTAATTCATTTACCTAATCTCTTTCACTGTGTTGTTTTACTGCTATTGGGGATGGTGGTTTCTTGAGTTTTCTAATTTATGTGTGCGATTCTTGATTGATCTTCCACACACTGTTCAAATTGTACTACAATTCAAAAGAGTACAATGACTTTGAAAAATGCAAAGCAATCACTCTTTCCAATTTTAGGTTTATCTGATAATTTGATGGGCTTTTGGAGCTAACCATTATAATATTTAACATGCATTTTTGTAGTATATAAATTGCATTTTATTTCATTCTGTGGTACTTGAGCTATTAAAAAAAAAAAGAAACTCACTGCCATTAAAAGCTGACTCACAGTGCCCCTATAGGCAGAGTAGAGCTACCCCATGGGTTTCTGCAATTAAATCTTTACAGGTATAGAAATATCCATCTTTCTCCCAAAGAGTGGCTGGTGGTTTCAAATAATTAAAAACAAAATTTAACAATCAAATTGAATGTCATTTATAGCAATAATTTAGTCATCAATTTTCCAATTGTCCTTAGAAAATAGGGAATTATATTTTCACATTCTGTATGCAATATTCGAGTGTATTCTCCAGATGAATGTTTGTTTTATTTCTGCCAATTATATAATTTGTTTTAAGTTTTATTTAAGTTATTTTTGCTATTTATTCCTTATACATAAATCTGCCTAGGTCTATGTTCCAATGAAGATTACTATTGTAATACTTTAGCTTTTAAATTCAGCAAAGCAAAAATAATTCTGTGAGTGGTCTTTTCCTTTCCCCTGCCTGCCTGCATCAGATTCATTTGTTAATGTCCAAGTCAGACCACATGTTTTACATGAAGATATGAATGACAATATCACCCATTGCAGAAATTCTACAGTAGATTTTTTCACTAGGAATAGTTAACTTGATATTTACACCAACTTCCTTTAAGCTTTTTGTTTGGTTTTCTTGATCGATTGATTGGTTGGTAATTTACTAACTAGGTATACAAAAGAGGACTAAGCACCTTCTCTGAAAAATCCTTTGTTTTATTTGTAATAATGATTTTTGTATTTTAGAAATAATAGTGTAGACAAATCTTCATTGAGCTGTTGTTTATTGTTAAACTGAAAGCTATGGAATTACAGCCAAGTAAAAACAACTAAGTGATGCAGACTAGTTCAATTGACCACTCTACAGTGAACCATAAAACTGTGTGTCATAATATCACTTTCATGAAGATGGAATCAGTGTTTAGATATAGTTGCACAGAAGATAAGTTCATTAATTAAATGCCCTGTTTGCATATGAAAGGATCTAGATAACACCACTGTGGTAGTTACATAATCTCCTCTCAACTTGCAAAGGGGTGGAGTCTAGCCTGTCAATCAGGTTGCAGCTCGATGACCTCATTTGGAGGCACGTATGAAATAAATATCTCTCTGGAGGTCAGAGGCACTCACTCTCCACTTCGTCTTCCTGCTGACAAGACACATGGAGCTGTGCTGATAGAGCCAGAGCCCTGGAGCTGGAGGAGTCACGTGGAGACCCCTGCCAGCGCTAAAACTTTCCACTACCATTGGATCCACAAGATTGTCCACCATTGTGTGAGTCTGAAGAGGAATTTGCATACCGGTATCAGACATAGGGGCTAATATCGGAAATAAGGATTTGACCTGGACTGGGTTGGGATGTTTTCTCAATACGTAATTGCTCTTTATCTAAAGATCTTATCCACATATGAGTGCCCTGGATTTGTTTCTCTGGTCAACCCAGACTCACACAACCACAATACGCTTCAAAAAAGTGAGGAAGTTGAGAAGCACTTGCAGTCTTCAGTGTGGGTTATAACTCAATGTAAAAAAAAACTGAAGAATATTGACAGAAAAATGTACCCATATGAAAGATCACTGGAGTTGGAATGTTGTCATTATTTTACTATTAATAAGGAAGGAAGCGTAAGAAACATATAAATTCTTCCCTTCAGGCTCCACATTTCCAGCGAACACAAATTGATTTAAGCAACTTTGCCAGAGGGGAAGTTGAGGATTTTCTATACATTGAAAATTATAACAGTGATTTTGTAGTGTGCTTCTTAACAAAACACAGTTGTATTTGTCAATTTATAGAATGCATGCCTTATCCCCATGAACTTTACGCCTGATGGTCCAGTGGTGACTTACTGGTCTGTGGTCTGCACGGTTCCCAGGTCAAACCCACCAGCTGCTCCTCGGAAGAAAGATGGGGCTTTCTGCGCCGATAACATTTTGCATCCTTGGAAACTCCAAGGGGGCGGCAGTCCTCCACGCCCCTGTCGGTCGCTGTGAATCCGCATGGACGCACGGCAATGTTATTGTTGTTTTTTAAACACTGTTAACTATTAACATAATTGATGGCAATAAATTATGAGATTCTCCTCCTAATTCACTTGTAATTTAAGATCACCGATTACAATACAAACCAAATAACAGTCAGGCTAATTGATGATAATACTACTGACAATAAATATAGCAGTCATATTCTGAGTCAAAATGCATTAAATATGCTTTTAAAGGATGCTTTAGAAAGCATCTTGAAGATTTGTATGCATTATGAAAATACTTTAAAAATAATTATGTTATATTAATGAGTATCAGTATTATATTACCAAGTTCATAAATTTCTGTTATATACTATAATGTCAAGGAAATTAATTGTTCATTGATAGCAATTAAATTTTTAAAGAAGCATAATATTATTCAACAGGGATAGATTTCAGCAAATATTTTGTTATATTTTAGAAACAACAAAATATGGTAAAGAGTAGTGCCATCTGTTGATAAAACAGAAAAGTACATTTTGTCTTGAGTAAAAACTTAAATGGAGGAATATATTTCCAAAAAAGACACCTTATTATTTCAAAAAGCATTATAAAATATCATTATAATTTATTACAGTGCCAATTCAAATTCTGGAAACATTAAGATTAAATGTGTGGTTTTGATTAATAATGTGATGCATCTGATTAAAAATACAGTTTTTGTTAAACTATTATTCATTTGATTGATTAGAAAGTGTAATAACTGATGGAAAAATAAATTTGATAATACAATTTTGTATCCTAAGGAACAAAAATATGAGAAATATATATTATTATGCTGAATACTGGATCAGTGCTCTTTTTATGCATTCAATTTTAATATGTGGAGAATATTTTAAAATGTAGAAGTTTGAATACTTTGTCTTTAGTACCTACTGTGGCTACTTTGATGGTTCTTTTCAAAATCTGGCTTTTATTTACATAATAATGATAATAGACTGTTAATTTGAAAACTCATATTAGTTTGACCCTACTAATCAGGTTAGATTATAGTAAACTACTTCTCAACAATTCTAAATCAGACCTTAATTTTTCCAATTTTTCTGTGGTATACTGTCTAGAACAATTTGTGTACTACCTGGTCTAATTTTCAGTGTCATATTGAATAGTTAACGAGAGCTATATTTGTAAACATACTACTGCTTATGTGATCAACATTTTGGGAAATAAATTGGAATAGATAGCAAAGGTAGTATTGTTTGAATCCTGACCAGATTTTAAGATACTGCAAGTGTCATTTAACAGATCATTTATGGCCATAGCTGATACGTCTCCCATGAAAAATTAACATTTCCATGTCTTTACCATCTTCAGGACCTGCAGTGTGTTTTACCAATAGGGGTCTGCCAAGGCTTTAATCTGCATCTCTATTTGCGGCTGACACTTTCAGCATTATTGGATCTTCCAGCCTGTATGGGCCAAGTGGTCACACAGTTTGCATGACAACCTGGAACTATCACAGAGCCTTCTCAAAATTAACATCTTTTTGAGTCACATAAAGGACTAATGACTGAAATTTGCAAATATTATATTAAGGGTCATATGCCTTTATGTTTGAAAGTAAACATATGGCAATACTTTTGAAAATTAGTTATCTCTGTAATTTCCTTCAACGTTCATGTATTGTAATTAGGAAACCAAGAACATCTGCTTGAATTACCAAAGTATTAAAATTCACTTGCATCTAGCTACAGCATATAGCTCAATCATAAGATAAAAATTCACTTGAATCTAGCTACAGTATATATCTCAATCATAAGATAAATCACTTGAATTTAGCTACAGCATATATCTCAATCATAAGATAGATCCTAATATGTTCCACTTAGGTGATTTGAAACAAAATTAATTACTAATAATATAATTGAAAAAATTGATTTGTTTAAGCACATGACGATTTTTTCTAATTTTAAAATAAAAGCTATACTTATTTTCCTTTCAAAAAAAAAATGAAGTCAGAGTAACAAACCTAAATGAGGAACATGTTGCCTCCCCAAACCAAAGACATCCAGTAGGCATTGCAGGAGGGGTCAGAGTAAAAAATGCATCTGTCATTTTATAAGGGATATTTCAGTATGCCATTCCACCAAACCCCAACTTGTGTGCTATCAACCACCTTTGGAGGATGGTGCCTGGATTTTTGTTGGACTTATTTTCCATGCTCTGGCATGCAGATATCTTACTAATTAATCAAGGATAGTTGATAGTTCTGGCTCACTAGGCTCCATCAGCATAAGATCATGAATGTGACTGACCAGAGTGATGTCTTGTGGAAGGAAAGGCAATCCAGGTCCCTGCAAACTTGTGCGTGAGAGGTGATACACACCTAAGGAAAGACAATGGAGGCATATTTTATAAACAAGGATTGAGAAATTCAAATTTGTCAGATCAATCTACCAGGTTCCGGAAAATGTGTGATTTTCTCAAGCAATGAAAATGTATCTGGAACAGAAACTGCAATTGAACTCACCACCTGGCTAAGTTTATGTTAATCTACTATCACACTCCAGAATACATCTGTTTTCTGCACAGGCCCAATAGGCAAGCTGAATAGTGATGTGGTGGAAATCACCATACTTGCATTAAATTCTTGATGGAGTCACTGATTCCTGCACTCCTTCTGGAAATGCTGTAATGTTTTGGCTACTGTCGTTCCTGTTCAGGATAAGTATAGTGGCTTCCACTTGGCTGTTTCTATCATAATTTCCCTCCCTCCACTTATCAGAGATCCAGTGTGCAGACTCTCCCAGTGGCTGTATATGTTTGTTCCGATTATAGTTTCTTGACCTGAAGAACTCAGTACAAGATGGGTTTGGAGATACTCTGGCCTCACTGTGAGGGAGGCTTGAGCTAAAACTCTCTTAATAACTGTCCTCCATATATCCTCTCCTGACTGATGGACTGCAGTGATCTGGGGGCCTTCTGGATTTTGCATCAGTTCAGAACCAGTTCTGTTTAATCACAGAAAAGTCCAGTTACGTATTTTACCCAATGGACAATTACGCTTTGTAAAAGGTCATGCACTATTTGGGGGAAACTGGAAGAAAATCAATAGTAAAAATGGTTGACAGTGTAGTGGGGCCCATCCTAAAGGGGTCCTTGTCTCGCTCTCCTTCATCAAAGAGATGAGGGGTTGTCAATTGGTCCCTCTGAAAATTAATTGTGACTCCCTATTTTGGTGAGTAAAGTTAGACTTCTCTTCACGTGGGATAGAATTCAACTTGCACAATGTAAGTAAATATTCAGTAGATTTTCACTCATGAAGACATTGTGATTACACAATGTCATTCATTGTTGTTGTTCGGTGCTATCAAGTTGTGGAACAGAGGGACATGCACCCTGTCATGCACCATCCTCACAATTGTTCTTCTGTTTAAGACCATTGTTGCAGCCCCTGAGTCAATCCAGCTTGCTAAGGGCCTCCCTCTTTTTCACTGTCTCCTTCTTTACCAAACACGAGTCCTTCTTTAGGGACCTGCTTCTCCTAACACCATGCTCAAAGCACATGAGATGAAGTCTTAATTCCATGTAAATCAAATGATTAGGATTCGTGTTTTGATTCTTTTTAATTACTCTAAAACCCTGCTCTCCTGGTCTCTGGAAATTAAAGGCTGTCATTTGGCCCCCGGAACCATAAGCTCTTGTCACATCCATTGCAGTTAGATTTCCAAAATCAGTAAGGGAAGTTCCCACTGAAATATATGATATACTTTGTCTCCAATTACATTTCATTCCCTCGTAATTGTAAAAGGTGTGTCCACTGAGTGTTTCTGCGACCTGGATGGGTAGGTTATCTAACTTGATAAATTCACCTTAACACTGTAATTTCCTTAAGACTTGGATATGTTCTGATGTGTACTAAGGCAGTTCTGACATCACAACTTTAGTGTAGGACAACTTTTAAGTCATCATTTCAGTCCATAAACCAAATGAACTCTTAGAATCTTTCTATTTATTGCCTTGAACTGTAACACGGAATGAAGAATCTCTGTTTAATGGGCCCATATCAATAAATTCAAACTGATACATCATTATGTTTCTTGCCCTAGTAGCATACAAAACTAACTGCTACCCCAGAAAATAGCCCCTGCATTTGTTTGTATACATTAGAAAATTCACGCAGTTTTTATGGAGAGTAGCAAATGTCCCTATAAGTTGCATTTTGTGCATCAATTTGTGGGACTCACTAAGACTTCAGCATAATTAGAGATCAATGGACAAGTTGGATGCTGCAGTCAGCCCTGAGAACATTCAGTAATGTCCCCAAAGGCATCTACCCCAGTGATGCCCATAAGATGCCCCCATGGCAACTCAAGCAAACATTCCTCAGGAAACCTCTAGTAGCCTCATCAAATGAAGGTGGAAGGGTTGGTTTTCTTGGCAAAGATGGTTCAACACAATTTAGGGCAACAATGGCCCCACCTTCATTATCTGAACACATGTTTTCATTCCAGTTTTCTGGATTCCATTTCTTTCATATAAACGGTCTCAATTTAATCTCAAAAAAATTTTGAAGTTGGCAGGAGGCAGGGAAAGATGGCAGATTAAACTGGTCACATGTAGGTAAATCAGAATATATGTGTATGAGTAGTTATGGGTGAGTCCAGATATGTGCATCTCAGTATATATATATACACATACATATACACACAGCTGTACATATACTATACAGATTTATTGATGCATATCTCTATGTACCTATCTTTCTATTTATCTATCTCTATTTCTATAGATATTCATAGAGGACATAGGTATACATATTAGCAAATGGCTTGCAAATTTGGTTTTCTAGGTTTGAAGGATTAGGACATTAGTCTGATTGGATAACCCAATAAATTTGCATACTATAGTTCACAAAATTCGTCTTCTGCTTCCTAGTGAAGTGAGTGCTATCTGGCATCTTAAAAGCTGCCAGCAGCCATCTAAACTATAACTAGCAGTTTCTCTTCATTAGGACAAAAACTGAAAGGAGGAAATTAAAGTCTCAGAGAATAAAATAATCTATAAGGAGACCAGGTAGCACTACCAGGTAAGCTTTGGACTGTGAATTGCAAGACCTACTGTTTAAACTCACCATCTCCTCTAAGGGAGAAAGATATGTTGTGGTAAAAATTAACAGGCCTGGGTGCCTATCAATTGATGACAGTGGGTACAGGGTTAAGAATTTACATAGCTATTGGCTCAAGTACCTATCACCAGAAGAATTAGATTGTGCCCAGTTATTCTTACCAGCTTTTTTGATCAGGGGCACAATAAATAGACA
>NW_022109767.1:15208896-15210104 GCF_000313985.2 Echinops telfairi
GGAAACAGGGGCAGCATAGAGATGATGATTCTGGAGCTATGAGTGTTGAAGGAGAAGATAGCGCATCGATTAAACATAGATTTCAAAGGAAAAGACAGTGAAGTGTCCAGCTTAGTAGCTGACCCAGGGGCTTGACCCAGATGGAATTTGCTTGTTATTACAGTGTGTGAGCTGGGTTTTTATACATATAAATCAATCTCTCTATAGTCAAGTGTTACTGACTGCTTCTCTAGAGATCCCACCTAGCACACCTCCTGAGCACAGAAATTCAGTGATTGAAAATTAAGTGTCTCTTAAGATAAGGGTCTGGTTTGTTTTTCAGCCATCTCAGCTTTATCACTAAGGGAAACAAGACTTTATCTCAAGGCTTTTTATGTGGCATTACAGACGGAATTTCGAAGGCTTACACTCATTTTCTTCACTTTGTCTAGCAAAAGTACGAAGAGCTAGCCAATGGCATCATGTTACTCAGTTTGACAAAAATGTTCAAAGATATCAGATACATGATAAACCAGCTAATGGTTTTCTACAGTATTTGATTACAGTGCTCAGTGGTAATATTTTGTTTCTCTTTATTGCAACATTCCAAAGACTGTGTTTCCTTTGTCTATTATGCATCATACTTAGAATAATTCACATGTGCCTTAAAGACCAAAGTTTTATTTACAGTTTTATAAGTTAAAGAATTCCCTTAATAGTTACAGTAGGTTAAAGTGCAAAATAAAGTTTGCTCAAAACAAATATTTCACCCACTTTCACTGGGTCCATTCCAACTCACGGTGCCCTTATGTAAGGTTCCGAGAATGTCAATATTTTAAGGAGCAGACAGCCTTGCCTTTCTCTCAGAGGGACTGATGGCTTTGAACTAGAAAACCACAGTGTCGCCAGGATTTCTTGAAAGAAAAGATTACTAATATTTTATTTAGGAACACTTTTCCATTTTAAGTTTTACACATAACTTTAGTAAAGTAATATTATGGCTTAGTAATACTTGACGATTTCCAACTACAAATGGATTACATATACAATTTCAATGAAGAAGCTCACCCTGAAATTAGAAAATTATATTACATGCTCTTCACTACATTAGCTCATATAAGTTGTTCTAAGATGAAGTAGATAATTACATAGAAATTATTTCATGTTAATAAAACTGGAGTTCAACCTTGCAATTAAAACAATATATATGAAAGAATTCATATATATAT
>NW_022109767.1:15211661-15217770 GCF_000313985.2 Echinops telfairi
TGCACCGCTTCATTTTCATGAAGGCTGCGATAATGTGATCAGAGGGTTTTGTAATATTGACAAGAGGCAGTATGAAAGTCATGAATATAAAAAGACTGCCTTGGGACAAAGTTAAAGAGAAATTGATAGCTTTAATAATGTCAGAGACAAAAGGTATTGGACAAGCTCAGTAACATTTAAAATATTTATTAAAACCAGTCTGTAATTTTTCATAGGGAAGTTGGCTCTAATGGCAAAAGAATGCGTAATACAAACAGCACCATCCAGATGCCCCTGTGAGTCAGCACTACTTCAGAGACATTCATATTCTTACCCTCAAGCTTCTTAGAACTTTCTCTAACGGTTGCAGCTGTGTGAATAATTTGTGGAAGAGCAGTGAAAGAATTCTTCAACAGAATACAGAATAATAGCATAAAGAAGACGAGGAGAAGAGGCTTAGTACTTAGTTGTTTACTTACCAGTGACCTGGGGAATCACCTTACATTTATTTTTGCTTTCAGTCAGAATGAAGTCACTCTCTGAGTCAGTGGTCCCTGCTTCTCGATTCTAAAATCAGGCTTCAAAAGTATTCAGGCTACGCTGTTTAGATACTTTCTGAAAATAGTGCAGCATTTAGAGACTGAATTACATTATGGGGACATGAGGAATTAAACCAAAGGAGGTTTCATCATTATACCGAACAATAATAACAAACACAACTTGCTGCGGCATTGATGGCGACTTGTGGCGACCCCCTGTCTTGTCACAGAGCAGACTGCTCCATAGGGTGGTCTGTCTGCAGTCCTTGCAGGACTAGATGGCTAGTTTTGTATGTGACGCTGGGTCAGGGAGTTCAACCTGCCTGCCTTTAGGTCATTCTCAGCATCTAAACTAGTTACAGCGTTTGCATAATAATAAGATGCATTGTGGTATTGTGTTAACTGTTCACAACTGATTAGGTATATATTTCCAACTTCCCAGAAAGAAAAATCTAAGGAAATGAACATATACTAATAAGATTTCATTTTCCTTAGCTTATCTAAGTTTCCATTTTATAAACTTAGTATTTTATTTGGGAGAGTAACTCTTTCTTCATCTTTAGATTTCTGTGTCTTATGAAAACATTGACTCTTCTGGCTCGCTTCTTAGAGCAACTAGTTCTAGGAGGGTTTGCTGTTGTTCTGAGTTGTCATCATGTTCTTTCTAGCTACTGTACAGGATCTAATTATTTATACTTGATAGAAAACCTATTAGAAAAAAGTAAATGTATGGTATTTCTTTAATTTATATAATAATTTTATGTTTTCTGTAATTTAGAAAACAAAAAGTAGTAATTAAGTATTCTTAAAGTTACATATATTTGTTACTTCTATGAGATTCCTAGCTGGAATAGCCTACATCTATGGAGACAATAGTTTTATAAACAAGACAAGATGAGGCTTATTTGCGCTAGGTATACTTTTTAAAATTTTTTTCAGGGTTCTGCTTAGCTAATTTCAAATCCTGAAATCGGTACTCATTTAATATTTTAATATATAAATGAAACTATACAAGAGAGAGAAAGTCATTAATCTCAATAAGTTGCACTTATAGTTGCTAGCTATATTTTATATATTACATATTAAAACTGAAACAAATCTGATTTTATACCTTATATAATTTTGACTCAATAAAAACCCTTTCACTTATATCTATATTGTATATCTCTATTTTAAGCACTAGAAGCATACTTGATCATATTTTATGAAACATATTTACATATTCATTAAATTTGTATTGATCATACAGGGAACTTTATTGAAAAATGGAATTAAAAGATAATGAAATATTTCAAAGAACTCTTTGGGACCCCTTCATGTGTAACCTTTATATTTTTATAGAAAATAAAGCTGAGGGCTTAATTTTTTTTAGTTAAGGCAATTATTGAAATATTTTAATGATATATTGAACATTACTAGGAAATATTCAGCCTATATAAACTAGTGCTTAAATATATTACATTCTTAAACTATTAGGAGTCTAATTTAATCTTTTTATGATAATGGATGCCAATCGGACTGTAGTTTGATCTGAAAACATTCTGGCGTTCTTCATTTGTTTGTATTTGAAGTGGAAAACTAGGTCATCAAGTGCTCTTCCTAACGACCAATGACGGTAACAAATGGTTGTAAAGATTCTCTGGAAGAGTATTGACTTTATTTCAAGCTGCCATCACTTCTCATTCATATTTCATAATATGTATCCCTAGAAAATAACTCACTTTAAAGTGTACAGCTTGTTATCAGGTTAAAAGTTGTTATGCCTATCACCTATGAGTCAGTTCTACGTCCATTCAGATGTATGTTTGAGACCGTAACTAAAACCAGCCTACTAGTTGAAAATGATATCCTTTAAGAGTACTATTACGATATTCTCAGAAATATCGTATCTATTTAAGAACTAAAGTCATGGTTCATGGAGTTTTTACAGTATTTACAAGTGTATCACAAAATGGAAGCATCTAAGAATGCAACAGAAAATTATGGATGGTATTTGAAAAATAGTCCTTTGGGAAATATGCGTGATCAAGTTAGAAGGTTCTTATAATATCTAATATTTTTTCTATTATGAATCGAGGCTAGAATCTATTGTTCTCATTGAACTGTGTCATGTCCTTCCTTTCAAGTTCATTTTCAAATAATTTTACATTCTCTCAATATTTTATTATTCCAAGCAATACTTCAGGAAGTCATCATTCTAATGTTGACTCTTAATTATGTGGTAAGACACACTTTGATTTAGTAACTACTTATTGATCATTACTATCCATTCCAGCTCCATACATCCATTCTTTTTAAAAAGTTTACTTCTTAATTTCCTAGTTGCTATAAGATTCAGTATGGCAATTTTATCTCTCACGTTTTGTCTCCTGTGGGTTTGCCATAAACACATTACTATATCACTTTACAGAAGAGTTCAAAATAATAAAATGAAACGTCACAAAAAATAAACACTACATGTATTTCAGAAAGGAGCCCTCTAGAGTTGTGGGTTGTATGTCGGTCAGCGGTTCGAACTCACCACAGACCTGGGGGAGAGAAGTGGAGTTTTCTTTTCCCATAATGACTTGCAGAAATGGAAACCCTTAACGGCACTCTGCTCTGTCCTATAGAGTCCTTACAAGTCAGAATTGCCTGGATGCCAATGAATGATGTATTTCAGATATACGGTAATTAGAAAAGTGGGTGCATAAATGATAGGAGAGTATTTTTGAAAATGTATTTAACATTTCAAAATAAACAATTTAAATAGTCATTAGTGAAAACATAATCAGAACTGGGTTTCCCTCCCTCTCCTTGTTGTGTGCTTGTATATGTGCTATGTTGCTTTGAATGACATATGGGAGAAGGGAGATGGCTACAGAAAGAATGTGCTGGTGCTCATGGCTCTGAACACTTATTATTCTCCTATGCCTATTACTATTAAAGGCAATGCACAAGGGATAGCTCCAGTTGTGAACCAAAAGAACTATTGTGATTTTCTGAGCCTTCCCTCTTTTCTTGCCTTTTTTTTAAAACAGTGCCTGTCTTGTAATTGTCTTGATCTCCGGTATAAGATTACTAGCGTGTAGCCAAACGAAGGAAAAACGCCCACTGTTCTTACCTGATGATGGCGACCTGTTCCTTGGTTTTTATTTTCTTTTATAGTTGCAGCACACCTGGAAGGCTGACATGTATTCATTAGCCCATAAAATTTACCACTGGCTCAAATAATATTACTAACCAATAGAGTTATCTTAAGCCCCATGGAGATGATTTATGATGCACTACAACAAATTGACAATGATCTCTCTCGAAGTGAATCAAGGACTAACATAAACCATAGTTATAAGAATGGATTTAGAGCTCTCACTTGATCAGAGCCCTAATATATGAAAAAATAATTCTTATAACATGACCCTGTCTGCTATTTATCTTCATGGGGAGATTACTGAAGGCATTACTGCGTGCCACAGACAAGAATGGTGAAGAGATCAGATGGTGCCCAGGTATCATGAAAATAGTAAAGGCTGATCTCAGAATACACAGCCATCTAAGTGAAGTCGGCCAAGACCACCAGGAAGACACACACCAGCCGGTGTTATCCAAGTACTGTAAATAACAAGAGCCAAATGCAAAGGAGGGAGCAGTGCAAGTGGCTACATTCTCAATATCCAGCTTCTGAAAAGCAAAATGGTAGCCCAAAATCCATTTGCATGGTCCCGACAGGGAGACTGACTTCCGGATGACTCCCCAAGGCCATAGACTAGACACAGTAACAGCCCTCCTATCCGGCAAAGAGCCTTATAACATGGATTGTAGCAGATGACCTTGGGCTGAATGGATCACGTTGTCACTTGCTCTCCCTCTGGACCCAATGTAAATTTATTCTAAACTTTTAACATTCTCCGCTTTCTCTTATAGCCTTAATCTAATCTATATGGTCACTGTTTCTGGGTCCTTGTTTGTTGTTTCCCTTTGTTTTGCATGTTTATATGTATGTTTAGGGAAACCTGTATGGGTGAATTTATGAACAAAGTAGTCGGATTAATGATTGCCTGGGAGCACGGAAGGGCACTGTGGGGGGAAATGGGGGTTCAGCTTCAATGGGTACAAGGAAGAAAAGGTTGCAATGTTGATTGTAGTGATACCAATTTCACAACCCTTCTTGATATAATTAACTACTGAACTGTGTGATATGTTAATGATAGTTCAGTAAAATAAATTAGAAAAAAAACCTTAATTGCATATATAGGGGCTTTTCCAGTCATTAGAAAGAAGAGTACTGAAATTAATTTTGGGTTAAACTGGAGACCCCAAATTGATATCAGATGGTTTGTTGACGTTGGCTTTTAATTTGTATTCTTATGGGTGGATAAAGTCTGAGGTCATTTAAAGTATGACACTAACTAAAAAGATGAGACTTTTGACTCCCCTAAAGATTTAACAGTCTTGGAAACCCACAGTGGCAGTTCTGTTCTCCCTATGAGTCTGAATTGACTCAATGCCGGAGAACTTTGGAAAAAGCAGACTGGGCTAGGTTAGCCAAATCTTCTCTGTGCCTGTGTTAAGATATTTTCTGCATAAACTGTCAACACTGAGCACTAGTCTCACCTTCCTTGTTGTCCAAGTCATGAAGACAATGCAGTGTGCGTGTCCCTTCATGAACACTTAAATTTCAAATGTTAAAGTGTATGAAGATAAGGATAGTTGTGTTAAGTCTATGAAAGCTGTATTTGGACTACTTCTCTAGGCTTTCTGTTGATATAATACCTCAGCTATAAAAGGTTATAAAATGGTTAAATAGATAAAATTCCTTCCCTAAAGTATCTTATTACTTTTACTTAATATATACAAAATCTTGACAATATATGAAGCTGTTTTATGTTTGTTATTTTATTTGACTTTCAAAACAATGTAATATAATATAATGTTTGTTTTATATTGAGGCAACTAAGGTGCATAAATGTTTAAAAATATGCTCAAAATAATATAACTAGCTAGTAGTAGATACAAATACCCATTTTCTTCATCTAAATCTCATTGAATGACAACAAATGGTATTTAATTGTCATAGAAGATTCAAAATCCAAGGTCTATACTTCCCTTAAGAAAGACAGTCATAAAAATATAACTTAGATATTAAGAATATATAAGGTAGAATCAGAATCATGATCGTGGGGGTGAGGGAAGCATTTAGGAACTAGGGCAAAGTTGTATGTTTCATTGTTGCTACACTGCACCCTGACTGGCTCCCCTCCCCTCCCCATGACCCTTCGATATGGGGATGTCCAATTGCCTACATATGGGCTTTGTGTCTCCATTCTGCACTCCCCCTCATTTACAATGATATGATTTTTTGTTCTGATAATGCCTGTTACTTGATCCCTTCAACACCTCATGATCACACAGGCTGGTGTGCTTCTTTCATGTGGGCTTTGTTGCTTCTGAGCTACATGGCCGCTTGTTTACCTTCAAGCCTTCAAGACCCCAGACGCTATATCTTTTGATAGCTAGGCACCATAAGGTTTCTTCGCCACATTTGCTTATGCACCCATTTGTCTGCAGCAATCGTATCAGGGAGGTGAGCATACAATGATATGATTTTTTGT
>NW_022109767.1:15217924-15227163 GCF_000313985.2 Echinops telfairi
TGCTATATCTTTTGATAGATGGGCACCATCAGCTTTCTTCACCACATTTGCTTATGCACCTGCTTTGTCTTCAGCGATTGTGTTGGGAAGGTGAGCATCATGGAATACCAGTTTAATAGAACCAAGTATTCTTGCATTGGGGGAGTACTTGGTGGAGGCCCAATGTCCATTTGCTACCTTAATACTAAATCTATACATATATACACCTAGATCTATTTCCCCATCCTCATATATAAGTATATTTACAGATGTACATTCCTGTATTTAGACCTCTATAAATGCCCTTTACCTCCTAGCACTTTCCTCTATTTCTTTTTACTTTCCTCCCACTATCATGCTCAGCCTTCATTTTGGTTACAGTAATTCCTCTCAGTTACATTAGCCTTGGTCATGCCCTACCAGGCCTCCTACACCCTCCTCACCACTGATTTGGATCACTTGTTGTTCCCTTTTCCCTGAGTTTCTTACCACCACTACCTTTCCCCCCACCTCCCCCTCTCCCACTTCACCCTGGAACTGTTGCTCCTGTTGCTTTCTCCTCCAGATGGTTCATCCAGCCTATCTTATTTAGACAGACCCGCAGAGATAATAACATGCACACAAACAAGACAGAGCAAAACCAAGCAACAAAATAAAACAAAACAAAAAAACAACAGAACACAACAAGAAAGAAAAGCTTGTAGTTAATTCAAGGACTGTTTGTTGGCCTTTAGAAGTGTTTTCCAGTCTACAAATCTGGCTAGATCAGAGGATGCACACTGATACAGATAGGAACTGGAAACACAGGGAATCCAGGACAGATCATCCCTTTAGGACCAGTGGTGAGAGTGGTGATACCAGGAGGGTGGAAGGAGTGTGGCGTGGAAAGGGGGAAACTGATTACAAGAATCTACATATAGCCTCCACCATGGGGGATGGACAACAGAAAAGTGGGTGAAGGGAGATGTCGAATAGTGAAAGATGACAAAATAATAATTTATAAATTATCAAGGGTTCATGAGGGAAGGGGGGAACAGGGAGTGAGGGGGGAGAATGAGGAGCTGATGCCAGGGGCTTACGTGGAGAGCAAATGTTTTGAAATTGATGAGGGCAATGAATGTACAAATGTGCATGACACAATTGATGTATGTATGGACTGTGATAAGAGTTGTACGAGCCCCTAATAGAATTATTTTTAAAAAAGAATATTTTAGAAATTCAATTGTAGAAAATGGATTAATTTCTGAGTTTCTATATTACTTTTCCCGGAAACAAAAATAAGCTTTTGTATATTGAAGCTAAAACTTTTAGCATGATCATATACAATTACATAGTGAAGAGTTAACTATTGCATATTTCTAAGACCATTTCCCACAAAGTGAATTTCAGTATAAGACATTTATACTTTTCTTGATCTAGGACATAATGAATATCTGTTTAATAAATGAATGCAAGATATCTTTTAGTACTGTTGGTACCAAATTGAGTGATTAAATATCAGAATAACTTTTATGTAACATTAATTGAACTATATATGATATATTTTAAGTTTAGGAAGTTTTCACAGCATTAAGTTTCTGTAGTGAACATTAGGCTTCTGTGAGGTTAGTAGTGTTAAACTATCAACTGCTCCTTGGGGAAATATGAGGCATCTTACCCCAGCAAAGAGGCACCGTCTCAGAAAACCACAGTGATGATTCTGCCCTGCCTTAGGGTCACTATGGATTGGTGTCAGACATATGGGTTAATGTTGGACTTGTGGGCTTGGGTAGCACTGGGTTGGGAAGTTTTCTTGATGTGTCCATACCCTTTATCTAAAACTCTCTCTTATACATATGAGTTTCTGTGGATTTGTTTCTCTAAAGTACCCAGATAGAATTTTGAAAAGACCAATGATTTCATCATAGCAAATACCTTTTTTTCAACTACATAAAAGGTAACTATATACCTGGACTCCTTCAGATGGAAGACACAGATATCAAATTGACTACATCTGTGGGAGGAGACAATGAAGAGGTTCAATATCAGCAGCCCAAATCAGGCCAGTGATCTGTTGGTCTACTGTGGAACAGACCATAAATTGCTCATATGTAATTTCAGGTTGAAGCTAAAAAAATAATAAAACAAGCCCACAAAGCCAAAAATACAACCTTGAGTCTATCCCACCTGAAGTTCAGGAATATCTCAAGAACAAATTTGCTGCACTAAACACTAATTATAGAAGGCTTGATGACATTAATAGCATTATATGTGAAGAAAACAAAGGCCACTAAAAAAAAAAGAGGGAAGACTAGATCACAGTGCCTGTCAGAAGAGAACCTGAAACTTTCTCTTCTTCCTAGAGGAGCTAAGACAAATGTAAAACATTGTGAAGCAAAATAACTGGACTGAAAAATGTAAAAAGCAACTTGGGAAAACAAAGTAGAATAGTATAATGGAACGTGCAAAAACCCAGAGATGGAAAGCCGGGAAACGAGAACACGCTCAGGATATCTTCGTTGTAATGAGGAACATGCCCAGCACGTCTACACTAAAAAAAACTAGAGAAACGTAAACCCTCTAGTTGTCATATTGAAAGATTCTATGAACATCGTAGAGAAATATGCAGGAAGATGGAAAGAATAAAATTAACACTAGTCGACATTCAACCATATCAAGAGGTAGCATATGATCAAAGACCACTGGTGCTGAAGGAAAAGGTCCATGCTTCATGGAAGGCATTGGCTAAGAACAAGGCCAGACAGCATGTTTTTAATGTTCCAACAAGATGAAGAAGCAATGGTAACACTCACTCCTCTATGCCAAGAAATTTAGAAGACAGCTACCTGGGCAACTGACTGGGAGAGATCTGAATGTTCACCCCTCTAAAGAAATGTGACCCAGCAGAATGGGTCAACTCTGTCAATAGCACAACGTGGAACAAGCTGGTGCCTGATAGATTGTTTTCCGAAAGCAAAGAAAACCAGAACGCTGTGTGCAAATGTTTTATTGACGATGGAAAGACATTTGACTCTGTGCACCTTGAAACACCATGGGTCGTTTGAGAAGAATGGGGATTTGAGGACACTGCACTATGCTTATGCAGAACTGAACATGGATCCAGAAAAGTTATGTGAAGAACATGAGGAAATGCTGCATGGTCTAAAATCAAGAAAGGTGTGCTGGCCAAGTAATGAGAGAAGCTGTGCTATATGAAGAAGCATTAAGCATCAGGATTGGAAAAAGGCACATTTACAAATATCTGGCTTACAAATGACACAACACTGCTTGCTGAAAGTGAGGAAGACTTGGACTCACTGTCTCACACTCTTGCTCACTCACTCACTCTCAAAAAAAAAAAGGAAAAAAAGTGAGGAAGACTTGGATTCTTCGGTGATGAATATTAAGGATTGCAGCCTTCAGTATGGATAGCAACTCAATGGAGTTAAAATAGAAATCCTCATACTGGAACAATAGGTAACACTGTGATAACTAGAGAAAAGATTGAAGTTACCAGAGATTTCATCTTGCTTGGATTCCTAATCCATGCACATGGAACCAGCAGTCATGTAATCTAACATTGCATTGCTTTGGGTAAATCTGCTGCATTAGTTTGAAGTTTTGCAGAGCAAGGATGTTGCTTTAAGGTCCCAGTTGTACCTAACCTATGCCAGGATAATTTCATTTGCCTCATATGCATGCAAGCTGGACATTGAACAAGGAGGACCCCCAAAACAATAGAATAGATCCATTTGAATAGGGTGCTGGCGGAGAGCATTTAAAGTACGATGATTGCCAAATGAACAAACAAATCTGTCCTGGAAGGAGTATGGCATGAATGCTTCTGAGAGGCGAGAATGGTGAAACTTGGGCTATGTTGTCAAGAGAGACCTGTCCCTGGAAAAGAGCATCATGCTTGGTAAAGTCGAAGGGTGGCAAAAAAGAAGGCCCTCCACAAGATGGACTTCCTTAGGGCAGTGGTTCTCAACCTGTGGGTTGTGACGCCTTTGGGGGCTCTGAGAGTTAAGGTTTATTGTGCCAACCTGATCGATAAACACATGTGGGATTAATTGAAGGGCAAAGATAACTGCCTGGGTGAGCCTCGCCATTCTTGTTCTCTGGTCTCTTGCTCTCTGATGGTCGGACCACTGTGTGGCTGCCGTAGCTAGTTCTCTGCCTCCGCTGGCAAGGCTCACTTCCTGCAAGACATCCCTGAGGAGAAGCCACATGGACACACCCTGGGTGCTGGAGAAGCTGCGTGGAGACCACTGTCAGCGCTGAGATTCTTACATGCTCATTGGATCAGCTTTCTTCCTGCATTCAACATCATTGCGTGTGTTTTGTGAGATTGAGGAGTACTTTGTAGATCAGTGTCGGACATATGAGCTAATGTTGGACTTATGGGCTTAGATTGGATGGGGTTGGGATGCTTCCTGAATGTACACTTACCCTTTATATAAAACTCTCTCTTATACATATATGAGTTTCTGTGGATTTGGCTTCCTAGTTTATCAGACTAATACAGGGACGAATGACCCTTTCACAGGGGTCACCTAAGATTATAGGAAAACACATATTTCGATGGTTTTAAGAACTGAGACACTGCTCCTTTTTCAGTCTCCAGGCAGGTCTGCCCACATGTAGATATGCCCACACATCAGTACCCCAGATGAAGACTGGGTAACCCATGCTGCACCATGTTTCAAGACTAACTTTCATTTATTTGTAATTAGAAATAAGTATTTCACAATGTTTAATTACATATTGTTTTTGTGATTAATCACTATGCTTTAATTATGTTCAATTTGTAACAATGAAAATACGTCCTTTATCAAAGCCCTCATGGAAGAAGCACACCAGTCTGTGTGACCATGAGGAGTCAAAGGGATCAGGTATCAAGCATCAAAGAACAAAAAATCATATCATTGTGTGCCCACCTTCCTGATATGATTGCTGAAAACAAATGTGTGCATAAGCAAATGTGGTGAAGAAAGCTGATGGTGCCTGGCTATCCAAAGATATAGCGTCTGGGACCTTAAAGGCTTGAAGGTAAACAAGCAGCCATCTAGCTCAGAAGCAACAAAGGCCACATGGAAGAAGCATACCAGCCTGTGTGACCACGAGGTGTCGAAGGGATCAGTTGTAAATGAGGGGGGAGTGAAGATTGGAGACCCAACAGCCATCTGTAGGCAACTGGATATCTCCTAATAGAAGGGTGGCGGGGAGGAGATGAGCCAGTCAGGGTGAAGTGTAGCAACAATGAAACATACAACTTTCCTCTAATTCTTAAAAGATTCCTCCCACTCCCCACTATCATGATTCTGATTCTACCTTACAAAACCCGAGTAGGCCAGAGGATGTACACTGGTACAGATAGGAGCCAGAAACACATGGAATCCAGGACAGATGATCCCTTCAGAACCAGTGGTGAGAGTGGTGATACTGGAGGGTGGAGGGAAGGTGGGGTAGAAAGGGGGAATCAGTTATAAGGATCTACATATAACCTCCTCCCTGGGGGACGGACAACAGAAAAGTGGGTGAAGGGAAGGAGACGTCAGACAGGGTAAGAGATGACAAAATAATAATAATTTATAAATTATCAAGGGTTCATGAGGGAGTGGGGAACAGGGAGGGAGGGGAAAAGAGAAGCTGATATCAAGGGCTTACATGGAGAGCAAATGTTTTGAGAATGATGAGGGCAACGAATGTACAAATGTGCTTGACACAATTGATGTGTGTATGGATTGGGGTAAGTGTTGTATGAGCCCCCAATACAATGCTTAACAACAAAAAGAGATGAGACTATCAAAAGTAAAAAACAGAAAATGTTCTAAAATTGATTGTGGTAATGACTGTACTAGTCTTCTGGATGTGATTGGAGACTGAATTGTATGATATGAGGAATATGCCCCAAGAAAACTGTTTTTTAATGGGGAAAAAAAGAAAATACATCCTATATATATATCAAATATTTACATTACGACTCATAATAGTAGCAAAATTATAGTTACGAAGTAGCAGTGAAAATAATTTTATGGTTGGGGGTCACCACAACATGAGGAACTGCATTAAAGGGTGACATCACAACCTGTCCAAAGCATGTAAGGAAAAGTCTCATCATTCTTGCCTTTAAGGAGCACCATAGCCATCCTTTGTCCAAGACGGAACCATTTGTCCTTTGAGAAGCCCATGGGACTTTGAATATTCTTCTCTAGCACCACCGTTCACATGCACCAATTTTCTTCAGTGTGCCCTAGTTAACGTCCAACTTTCACATGCATATCGAATGACTGAAAATGCTACGTCTTCGATTATGTGCACCTTAGTCCTCAAAGTAACACCCTTGCTCTCAGTACTCTAAAGAGGTCTTGTGCAGCAGATTTAGCTAATGCAACATGCCACTTGACCTTTTGATTCTTGACTATTGATTTTAGATGCAAGACAAAATCATTGACAGTTTCAACATTTTCTCCATTTATTATGACGTTACCTATGGGTCCCATTGGGAGGATTTGGGTTTTCTTTACATTGAATTGACTTGGAACCATTTAAGGGAAATCATAATTTAAAAAGAGAGCTGCTTCCCTTTACAACCAAAAACCTTTGGAGATCATGAATATATGTGGTGAGATATTGCCTTCAAAGATATTCAACAACACCTAACACATAAGTATTAATGAAAAATTGGTTACAGACAATATGTTGGTGATACGTTTAGTTAGCTTCAAAAAATTCCATCATATTTCAATTCCATTTTCCCACAAACTTTTTGAAAGCCCATTTTTCTATATGAGATAACTTAAAATGTTGGTTCTGGGGCTCTAATCCCACATGCTTGTCATTATTTTAAACAAGCCACGCTTAATATGTTTGCTGTCAGTGAATAGCTGCAGACAAGTTCTTTCAGGAACACATTTGTCTCGGTCTTGTCCGAGTGCCTTGAAAAGAAGGGACATTCAAACAGGGGACTCCTTAGTCAGTCACAGTCACCACAGAGCGGTCAGCCCAGAAGAATTGCTCAGCCTCTTAGGGGAGCGCTGGAGGGTTCATCTTGACAGATTTTCTCAAAGAATACAGAGGGTCATAGGAACATGTTATGCAGAAGTTCCAAAACAATTTGAAACTGCATTCATGAGAAAAAGGCTATACAAGTTGCTGTGAGTAATTTTTCTGTTATAGCAAGGCACCTGCTCATCTTTCCAGGGTAGCAAGTGCTGTCCAATGATAATTTTGTTAGGAAAATTTATTGTCTCTCCCTTAAAATCCTAATATTGCCTCTTCAGCCTTCTTTTTGTTCCTATAGCTCAGGGAACATCGAAAAGAAACAAAATTGGAATCTCTTGAGATTACCAATACTGCTGTTTTGACATGATGTAAATTAAAGAAAAATTAGAGTGATGGAAACACCATTCAAAAATGGACATACCTAGATTGAGAAACAAAAACTTCACATGTTGCTATTTTTGTTTAAAAAATGGTTTTCCATGATTTGTAACAATACCTGTTGATACTTTGTGGGTATATCTATATTTTTGACATGAATTTTAAAGAGTATTCTAATTATGAACAATATAGTGTGCAAAATCCAAATTAATATTCACAACTCATAATTCATATCTATATTATTCAAATATGTGTATTATTCACAACTTTTCTTAGGACAATGGTAAATGTCAGTTATTACTCTCCTTTGTCTGCTGTCTTTCCTTCAGTTCCTCCAGTAATTCGGGTCTACCCGGAGAGCCAAGCCAGAGAACCTGGAGTGACGGCAAGTCTTCGGTGCCATGCCGAGGGAATACCGAATCCACAGCTGAGCTGGCTGAAGAATGGAATCGATATTACCCCAAAGCTGTCCAAGCAACTCACACTTCAAGGTGCCTGTCTTGCTCTTGTTTTTTTTAAATGACTTTGTAACATGTTTTTACTAAAATGTATAATATATTTTTACATTATTTTATAAAAAGATAAAATGAGTCTTAGTGGTATAAAACGTTTTAAATATATGGTAGTACCTGAGACAGTGCATTTTAAATCAATTCCTTTCATATTCTTTAAGATTGAAAAATAGTCTTGTCATGATGAATAATTATGTCATAATTTTGGTAATAAATAAAATATTAAATTATGTAACTGTAAAATACTAGTCGATGAATTATCACATTTTAAGGCAACAGGATAATTGGCTCTCCTCATGAAAGTATATATCTGAATATTTAAATAATTAATGTTTGAATGATATATTAAAATATTTACTATGCAGGATTCTAATAGTATAACAATTTGTGAATAATTTTCAGTTTACTCAAGAGAGGATAGGATTTTCACATCATTTAAGATGTTTCAGATTTACATTCTCTTTTTAAGTTATAATATTATGCATTGTATAATACAATATTTTTGCTCCTTTAAGCCCAGAAAGGCCAAATAGAACCCCCCAAAAAACAAGAAAACACTGCCATTGAGTCAATTCTGACTCATAGCTCCCCTATATAGGGTTTGGGGGACTGTAAATCTCTATAGAATGAGGCAGCGTTATCGCTCTCCCACAGTGTGGTTCGTGGGTTTGAATTTCAGACCTTGTGCTTAGCAGTCTAACTACCTAGCCTTCAGTGCCACCAGACTTCCTTAAATGGTCTACGCATTCTAATATTCTAAAGGGTGGTCAACATTCATCACTATGCAGATTAGAATATTTGTCACTATGGGAGAAATTAGGAAAGGAAACACAAGTTTTGTAAAACAATAATATACATAGTGCAAAAGCAGCCTTACCAATGAAGTTAGATCTATAAATATGAGTATCATACATATAGATATAAACCACTGTCATTGAGTTCATTCTGACTCATAGAAAATATATGTGATATATGTGTGATGTGTATACATCGTATATGTCTGTATGCCTGTGATATATATCTGTGTAATATATATACATATGTCTGTGACTATATATTTTTGTATTATACATATTTGTGTGTCTACACACACACATATTTACAATTTTTGGAGTAATCCAAATAAAGGCATCCTACCTGAGACATAGTTTTAATGGTCCTAATATTCCACACTCTTTAATTTTAAAGATATTCTTCATAGCATACTAATGTGAATGAATATATTTTTGTTCATTATTATTTCTATCAGCTTATTTCTATCTTTTATTGTTCCACAATATTTTTCATATATTTAATCAATATTTATTTTTCTAAGTTAATTTTGGGCTCTAATTTAAAGGAGACATGGTCATGAAGTTTGCTTCAATTTTAAAAATTTAATACTAT
>NW_022109767.1:15228873-15230296 GCF_000313985.2 Echinops telfairi
CAGATAGATTATTAAACCATTAAACCATTATCATCCTAATATCAGCCAAAACAATCCTGTGAGCCCCTAACTATCACAAATTACCATTTTATTTTGCTACACATGGCATCATTTTTATTGGATGCCCAGAAATCCCAACTAGATAACAGAAGTGCACCTTGATCATTTTCTAATATAGTAAAATATCATGATTGTAGACCTTGTAATAGTGTAAGCAAGGACTTTATGTGATTAGTTCTGGTTTCCACATGTCCAGAACTCCCAATTAGATAGCTACATAGGATCAAGCCACTCATTTCCTCTCTTAATAATTCTAGTAATGAACTTGAAGAAAGGCCATATATTTGCATTGTGTAGCTCATTCGACTTTTTAGGAAAATGTATTTTCATAGGTATTCTCCCTTTAAATGAGCCATGCTGGTATTTTTACTTCTTTTATGTAAATTTAGGACAGTGAAATCTGAGTAATGTGTACATGTATGTACAGATATGTAAAGTATCTAGTTTTCATTACTACATACTTCATATAAAAGATGAAAAATAGAAATGGATTTAAAGTCTAAATCCTGTGCATTTGAAATGTCTCTGATTGAGTGACAGCAGCACAGCTTATGAAACACACAAGGCTTTGGAATAACTTGGGGGGTCTCCAAAGCATGGAGGTGGGAAGGAAGGGGCTTTCATTCGGACAGGCTGAGGAAACTGTCAGACTGCACTCAGGAAGCACCGCACCCAAACTGAACTTGTAGTTTACAACTTGCGTTTGTCTTCTCTTTTCAGCAAATGGCAGCGAGGTCCACATAAGCAATGTGCGGTATGAAGATACAGGAGCATATACTTGCATTGCGAAGAATGAAGCAGGGGTGGATGAAGACATTTCTTCTCTTTTCGTGGAAGATTCTGCAAGAAAGACCCGTATGTATCACACACACACACACACACACACACACTTTTTCACTCAAAAAACCTTCATGAAACTCCCAGTGCATCGAAGGTGATCAGAAAAGGGGGGGCTTTTCACATTTTTAAAGCTGATTTAAGACTGAGAAGCGTTTTTGTGACATTTTCAATACAGCACTAGAATCTGTTTACTCCTGCAAGTAGTATAGAGGGTATATTGTATTTTCAATCATGTCTTTCCATCTGCACATATAAGAATATGCTTCCCTTTCCATTTTTCTTGCAACCTGTATTTGGGGGATTCAAGGCACAGTATATTTATATACCAGTGACTTTCTTTTCATGGCTAAAGCATTAAAATACTTCTTTTCTGGTATTCTCATTGTAGTCAGTGGCCCCATAGCTGTACCGCTGTGGTTCTCTATCACGGGGCCTAAGATTACACCATCATATTTTCACTGCCTTTGGCACTAACACCCTTCTATGAGCTACTCTTGGTTAGTTCAAGAAATCCATTGTCATC
>NW_022109767.1:15231345-15233529 GCF_000313985.2 Echinops telfairi
AAAAATTCTAAAGGTAGACAAAGAAAAACAAAAGTTGTATGTTTTTAAAAATCATTTTATTGGGAGCTTGTACAACTCTTATCACAATCCATACATACAGCCATTGTGTCAAGCACATTTGTACATTTGTTGCCATCATCATTCTCAAAACATTGCTTTCTACTTGAGCCCTTGGTATCAGCTTCTCATTTTTTCCCCCTCCTTCCCTGTTCTCCCTCCCTCATGAACACTTGTTAATTTATAAATTATTATTATTTTATCATTTCTTACATTGCCTGGCGTCTCCCAAACTTAACAAATGTCCACCAACATTTCTTTATTTAATTTACCTATTTCTATATTACCAATTTTCAATCTGCATTCTGTTTAAAATTAATTTTGTATGACAAATATTTTTTAATACATTTGTTCATCCTCTAGAATAACTTTGTAAAGCAGACTTAAATTGAAAATCTTTACTCTAAATTCCTTTTAATTTCACTACAAAAATTTCAATATATTTTCCATACTGCCATATTAAATCACCTAAAAATTGTTTCATTGAAAAATCAAAGGATAATCACCTGGCAGTATGTAAATTTCAACAGTTTGTAGCCAGACAATATAATTCATATGTATAATCTTTTATATAAGTTTTCATTTAATTAAGTGCAACTTCTGAAATCATGATTTTACTGTAATTTACTTCACTTGCATTAGACTCTTATAGGTCAAAATATTATATACCCACACAGTATAGACTATTAAATATGCAGAATGCCCATAAATTTGTTTTAAGGTTTTTTTACCATACAGGTTTATACCATCTTTTAATGCTATTATAGGTTTATTATTTCTTTATTAATAGATCTTACAAAATGATCTTATTAGAGAAATTACTAAAATAAAATATTTGGAGAGATTTTCTTTCTAAATCTGGAAATGTTGACATACCTCACATTGTGTGATGTTATTAAGGCACAAAATTGAAAATTGCGACAAATCCCATGGTAACACAAAAGGCTCAGAGCCGTTTAGTTTTTATTCTCTCTTTCACAGTGCTTCTTGAGAATAAAAATTGTGCTTACTATAAATTCCCTCTTCATACTTTGCTAAATTATTGCTCTATGCATTTGTTACTTTGGTAAATGAGAAAAGAGCAGATTATTGTTGATAAAAGTGCCCTTCCATTTTTCAGAACTCTGTGTCTATGATGAAGTCAGTCCTTGGATGCAGTGGTTAAAATGCTTGTTTAGTAAGGAAAAATTTGATGGTTCGAACCTATCATTTGGTCCACAGAAGAAAACTGTGACAGGCTGCCTCCACAATGATTTATAGCTTTGGAAACATTATAAGCCGGTTCTTCTCTGTCAAATAAAGTAGCTAGGAGTTGGAATAAATTTTACAGTCATAGATTTGATACATAACAACTATTAGAACAATCCTAAGTAAGGAAACTAACAGGTGAATTACTAGAAGTATAAGACCTTTCCAAACTCTATTTTAAGAAATAGTCTTGATTTTGTTCTACTGATACGATGAACACAAATATTAATGATAAAAGGCAACTTTTTATCTTGGCAGATAAATATTATTTACAAAAATGCTTAGTCACATACCAAGTGACTGTTATTTACACATATTAAATCATTATTTATTTGTCTGAGTTCATGAAAAATATCAGAGATTGGTTTTCTTTTTAGTTTTAATAGGATATAGTATATCAAAAAGTAATTTGTTGTACTTGAAGATTATGCTTTGGATTAAGATGTGGTTTGTGATCGGGATTCTACTAGATTATTACATAGCTCTGTGATTTGGGGCTGTTATATGAGCACACTGAGTTTTACTTTCTTTGTAATAAACAAGAACTTACTCCTTAATGAAATAGGCTATGTGCATAATAAATACAGTAGCTATTATACTGCTAGATATAAAATAAGTCTTCCTTTGTCCATTTATTTTCTATAAGTAATTTCTTATTTTCTGTTAGAAGCAAGGACAAAAGTAAAAAATGTATAATTTGAAAAGAGTCTGAAGTACCCTATAATTTACAGAATTAAGATCTAGTGATTGACAGAACTAAGAGAATTCCCAAAATGATTGATGACTATCAATATATAAAGCACTAGTCATTCCGTCAATTCTGAATTATGATGAACCCATGTGTGTAGTTTTTGCTAAAGGCGATACCCAGACCTTTTT
>NW_022109767.1:15233965-15296854 GCF_000313985.2 Echinops telfairi
TTTAATTCCTTTTCCTTCTGTGTTGTTAGTTTTCTTTTCATTTCTTTTGAAAGACACTGGGAAGGGAGGTTTTCAATCCTTTGTCGGCAGGAATAAAAATGAGGAAGATTTACAACTTTGGGGCTAAATGACACAACTCAGACTTACTATGCTTAGCTACAGCTTCAAAGTAATCATGCAGCTATTTTCTACATAATAGAGCACTCATAGTAATATCAATCACATTTTTTTCTTCCACTACATTTTCAAGATATGATACTGTGGAGAGCACTGATTCATGCAAAACATCATATGATGAAGTAGTTTCTATTTTGCTGGTATTCTCATGTTTGAGTGGGAAATCTTGAGTTACAATGTCTGACTTTGTCAACAAGCTTCACTGAGAGTTGCCTCGTGTGAAAAATTGTAGTAGAAAATAAGGGAAAATAGCAACTTCAAAATAATATACTCCACTATTACATTAGGGACTCAGTTAGATAGCTAAGATTTAATGGAATGATATATAGGATGGATTTAAATGCAAAGAAATGGGCCACAAGGGACGATGTGTTGCCTGTAACAGAGAAAAGGAGAAGCTGATATGAATTATAGGATGGAGGGT
Organism: Echinops telfairi; assembly: GCF_000313985.2. Classification (NCBI taxonomy): domain Eukaryota; kingdom Metazoa; phylum Chordata; class Mammalia; order Afrosoricida; family Tenrecidae; genus Echinops; species Echinops telfairi. Next base: position 15,234,567 of record NW_022109767.1, read on the forward strand.
TAGGGAGAGGGTAGTATGCTATTTATTTCAAAAATGTTTTCACCTACGATAAGTGCATGAAATAGTTCCATTCCCGTGGGGAGTCAATTTCCATCTAAGTAATAATGATTCATAGTCAAAATTAAGGCAAGTAGAAAACAATATATATTTGTAGCTTTTGACCTATTGACTGCTTTCAACACCAGGTACAGGTATTAACACACCTTTCAAAGATTTAATAAATATTAATCTAGCTTAAGGAAAATATTTAAATATATTCTTAAAATATATTAAAATTGAGTATACTTTTTTCTTTTCAGTATTATTGCAAGTGCATCACTATGCAGCTCAAAAATATTGTCTAATACTTATTTTACAATTAATATCGATAAATTAGTACTGCAGGGATATTATGAATTTAAAATATGTATAATACCTTAAGATCAGTATTTTAAATTGGTTAAACTTTAAAATAGGATTATTTCATAAATTAATTCTTTTTATACACATTTGGGTGTGAAGCACTGACCTTATGATTGGGAGGTCAATGAGTAACCAATTAGCCACCATTTGTTCAAATACAGCTTCTCTCAAATGTCTTTTAATACCTAATCCCTTTTCAAATATTTAGCACATTTGGTGTGTTATCTTATAATTTGTGGGTGTGCATTCTTGTGATATTTAAAGCTAGAATGATAAATCATTATACTCGTATAGCTTCATATTTGGATATATGATGGAACAACAGAGCTAAGAAACGAGCTAATGCAGTTCTACACAATGTGACTTTTTTAAACAGAACCACCAATAACCCCAGGAATAGGTCTGAAAATCAAGACACCAAGAAAAATAATTATTGTCAGGCTGTGTAATCAGAAAAAGCTGGATTGTAGGAAGAGGAACGTGGCATCAGGAATGGACGGAGGCTTTTTAAAAACCTTTGCTAGGCAGATGACACAACCTTGCTTTCTAAGTGAGGAGGTTTTGAAGCACTTGCTGATGAAGAACAAGGATTGTAGTCTTCAATATGAATTACAATTCAATGTAAAAAAAAAACAAAATTGTCAAAATAGAACCCATGGGTAGCATCATGGTAAATAGACAAAAAAAACATTGAAGATGTGTAGGATTTCATCTTGCTTGGATCCACAATCACTGCTCCTGGAAGCAGCATTCAAGAGAGCAAATGACTCCTGGCATTGAGTACATCTGCTGCCTAAGATCCTTTTAAATTGCTGCAAAGCAGGGATGTCACTTTGAAGACTAAGATGTGCCTGACCTAAGGCATGGTCTTATCAATCGCCTCATACGCAATTGAAAATCAGACATTAATAAGGAAGTCCTGAGAAAGACTGATGAATCTGAATTCTGAGGCTGGCAAAGAACAGAGAAAGTACTTGGACTGCCCAGAGAACAAGCCCATCTGACCGGGGAGAAGGACAGGCAGAATGCTCCTTAAAAGCAGGATGGCAAGATGCTCTCTAAGTAGTTTGGACGTAGTGTCAAGGAGGACTAGTGCTGGGCAATGACATCATACTTGCTAGAGGAAGACCCTAGATGAGATGGGTTGACTCCGTCGCTGCAACAATGAGCAAAAACATAAGAACAATTGTGAGGATGGTGCAGGACCATGTGGTGTTTCATTTTTGTTGTTCTGAGTCATTTACTATGAATCAGTACCAACTGCACAGCACCTAACAACAGCAATATAAACAAGATTCAAGAAAAACAACAGGCTTCAAATTAATTTTTTACACTCAGTAAACTTAAGATAGGTGGAATAATTAGTAATAGGAAAAATCCATAATCAAGTATAAGATGCAGACATTATGATCCGGTAGGATTGTAATCCTTATTGTTTTTGCTCAAGTCTTAGACTCCAAGAGACTATGTGGTATATAATACCAGCGCGCGCATGCATGTGTGCACACACACACACACACACACACAGAGTGGTATCAAAATTGTAATATACAGTATGTTGAGAAATAGTAGATACACATCTAGGTATTTGTGGTTAATGAAGGTTTCTATGATATCTTAGCAAAAATGTTTCTTTATTCTCATATAAATATAAATGAGATTAATATATTACATTAAAATTTTGTTTTCATTTCACATTATTCAATCAGGATACAATAACACAAACATTTTAAAACTGAGTGAACAATTCATATTCCTTTTTGAAAAGTCCAAAAGTCTATCTGTTTAATATTTGTCACAGACATATACATATTAATAATCTAATTATGAAATAGAATGTATTTTGGATAATCATATTCATGTTGAGGGCAACTAGTCTTGACAAGCATTTACTATTTTATGAGCTTTCATTACTTATCATAAGCTCTAATATCATGCTCCTTAATTTGGCCAAGGACATTGTCTCATATTGTGAAGTAACTTGTTCTGTAAAATTATTTCATGTGTTGATTAAGAGCAAGCTGAAATTATGTGCTTTATGATTTACACAACTTAAGACCATATTTTTTAAATGCTGTGCTTCTCTGTGCCATTCCAATGATCTTTTTTATATGGGGTGTTTGTACAATACCAGTGGGGTTTTTTTACCTAACAAGATGCTGTGTGATCTGTGTGATCTGAATGTGTCAGAAAGGACAAGTTGATAGCTATTTTAAGAAATCAAGCATCTCTAATTCTTGCAACACAAACTAAGACTTAACAGTTTCTTGTTTTGATTTATTATCTAAATCTTCTTTGCATTGCTTTATATATGGTAATGCAATATTCCTATATCATCTTATGGGTGCACTCTACCATGTTGCCTAATTTATGATAAGTGATAATAACATTTTATCAGTTACATTTGCTATGCAAACTAAAAAATCTGAAATTCCGTGAATATGCTGATTAAATATCACTACAAAACATTTTTTAAAGTCTACACATGTATTATTAATTATATACATAATATATTTTATAATTATGTATATTTAAAATATATATTTATAATTTGTTTTTGTTTATAAACACAGCAGAATATACTATACCAAATATATAATTTCAACATGCATAATTTAGTAACATTGATTATGTTTTTTTAGTTGTGAAAATATTCATATTCTCTTTCACCTGTTCTAAATCTTTCCTTCCCATTAACATAAACTCACTGCTCTCAGATTAATATCCAATTTTCTGATTTGGAGTTGCCCACTTTTATCTAAATAGATTGTTGTTAAAAGAACAATGTGATAAGCAGCTATCTTTAATTATTAAGCTATTCTCTGATTTTAAGATTTCAATTGATAGTTTAAAATCAAAGTTTAAAGCTGCTCTCATAATTTTCTCCTTTTCCTACTAGTTGGATAGTTTAACAAGTCTATGTCTTAGTGGTTTCTTGGGATTCAGTCTAGCTGGTGTCCTCTCGGTTGCCTGGTTTTCATTCATTAAGCTGGGGAAGTTTTCCTCCTAGCCTTCCATCCCTATTTTGGATGTTGATTTCCTTCATGTCCAGTCCTCTGGTAATCCAGTAATTCTGATGTTGTTCCTGCTCATAACTCTGAACATAGCTCTGAGGTTTTCTTCGGCTTCTCTGATGGACTTGTTAGACTTTTTCTCACATTTATTATTTCCTCCTTGCGAGTCCTCTAGGTCACTGGTGCTGTTCTCTGCCTCCTCTGTTCACTGGGCGAAGTCCGTGAGTTTGCTATTCGTTTGTGTCATCTCCCCCCTTAACTCCTGCGTTTCCCCTTGGTGCATGGCCTTTATCTCTATCATTTCATCCTTATCTCTATTATAATGCTTCCCTCATGTCCTATATGACTCTGAGCAGAATTCTGAAGATTTCTCTCAGTGGGAGGTCAACATCTGCCTTTTAGACGACTGCTGTTAGGTCCAGGTGGTACTGGGCATTGGATTTTGTTTCTCTTTCTTGTTAAAGCTCTGGAAGCAGCTTGCTGGATTTTTTGGTTGATTTATTGGAACTAGGTGCCATTTTCCCAGGTGTCTCAGAGCCGTGGGCTCTCTCTTTTAGATTGGTGCTGGTATTTCTGTAGGATACCTATCGCCAACTGCCTTGAAGGGTTGTGTTTCACCTTGGTCCTGCTGATATTTGCCTCCTGCCTCAACCTATGCTTTGTGCTCCAGTCCCCCTAAGGTCACCTCGGGCTGTTTGCAGCTGTGCACACTGCAGTCTGATGGAAAGTGTTGACCCGCACACAGGGGAGCATATTTAGGAGTATGAGTTGGGGATTAGGTGATCTGTTCTTGGCTAGGTAGGTGGGTGGAAGGGAGGGTCCGCTACTTCTGTTAGCATGCAGTCCACTGCTTGGAGCACAGATTGTTGGGGGAGGAGGAGTACTGGATTGAGTAGGGAGAAGGGAGAATGCAGTATGCAAGCCCCAAAAGCTTGGGTCCCTATGCCGCAACTGCAGAAGCTTCTGCCAGACGTGTGTCGGATGTCCGGCAGGCCCGGAGTATCTCGGACGGATGGGAACCTCTGCGTGTGTGCTGGCGGGGAGGCAGTTGGTTTGGCTGGTAGGTCTGTGGGGAGTGCAGTGATGCAGCAGGAACCTCTGGAAGAAGACCTCTGGGTGTGTGTGTGTATGGGGTGGGGGGGCGTCTAGCTGACAAGTTTATGTGGAGCACCAAGGCAAGGCAGAAGCCTCTGTCATATGCCTGGCTGCCCTGTGGCACCGTGGTGTGAGCCTTTTTGTGGGGAGGCTGTCTGGCAGGTCTGAGGAGCTCCCAGATGGGGCACAAACCTCGGGGGTGGGGAGCACCTGGCAGGGGGGCTACTGGCTGGTGTGTCTTCACAAGACGCTGAGGCAGGGGGGAAGCCTCTGCCATATGCCTGGCTGGCCTGTGACACGGGTCAAGGCAGAGCAGGTACACTGAGTGCCACAAAATAGACCAAAGATGTCTGTTGGGATTATAGGCAATGAGGTCAAAGTCAGCTCCTGGTTCAGAGAAGTGCTCTGAGTTGTCTTGGGAATCTACAGACAGACTTGATACCCGTACTCAATCCCCAAATCTCCCCACTCACCGATCTCCACGGAGCTCTGGGCATGAGCTACCTATCTGGCCACCATCCTGGCCAAACTCCCCAACTTTAACTCTCTACAGGTGTAGAAAACTTAGTCTTTCTCCTGTTGAGCAGCTGGTGGTTTTGAACTGCTGACCTTGTAGCTGTCGGCCCACCAGGGTTCCTGGCATTCACTAGATAAATCTTAAGGATCCAGGGAAAGGTAATTTAGCAAATTCAGCAGTTCAAACCCACCAGCCATTCCACAAGTGATAAATGATGCTTTCTGCTCCATAGAAGATTTGCAGCCTCAGAAACCTATAGGGACAGTTTTACTCTGTTCTGTAGAGATTTTATGAGTTGGAATTGACTTGTTGGTTGTGGTTGTATAATTTCTAACAAAAGTATATTACAGCCTAAATTTGAGGAGAAATATATGAATATTCATCTGATTAAAAAGTATGGATGTAAATTATATGAACCATCTGCCCAATAGGATACTTTTGCATTGGCCTATTCAAATTTACCTTAAAATCTGTGCTATTATTGTGTATTTTACCTTTTTTGCTTTCTGAGATTTTTTTTTCCACGTGAGTCAGTTCTGAAAGTAGTGTTCACTTGGGAAACATCAGTCCTTTTGTGTTTTTTGAATGGGGAATGAACAGTTCTGACTATAATGAAGTAAGTTCTAGACATCCCGATCCCACATTTCCACATTGTGACCACTTTAAAAGTAAAGTTGTCCGGTAAAATGAAAGTAAAAATGACCGGGATTGGGTTACCAACAACTTGATGGCAACAGGTTAAAATGATCAATGATTATGCTTCAAGTTGTTAGAATAGATGTAACAGAGCTTTTAAAAGATCAGTTAAACTAAGTTAAATTCATGGTACTTTTAATAAGAAAACTAAAAATCAGTTCAACCTTAATCAGTTCAATTATAACCTTAAAAAGAGAAAAACTAAAACATGATGAAAATAGACAAATATCTCAAGTCATCCACAGAATTTGTGTGTTTGATCATTTGCTTTAAATAACTAATTTTATTTTAAATAGAGAATTGAATTATTATTATATCTAATGTACTAACAATAATGTGCTTATTATATTGCTAATTCAATTTATTGTACTTACTTATTTTAAGTACTTACCTTTCATGAGGCTAAGGACTATTAAGGCATTGTCATTCATTCATTGAAGTACCTATAAATGAGTTTGAGAATAACCTTTTATTATTTTTTTACCATTTTAAAAGGAAATCGAAAGCATGGAAAAGTTGCATTAGTGGTTAAAACTTGGTTAAAAAACACGGTTGGAAAGGGGGAACCGATTACATTGATCTACATATGACCTCCTCCCTGGGGGATGGACAACAGAAAAGTGGGTGAAGGGAGACGTCAGACACTGTGAGATATGACAGAATAATAATTTATAAATTATCAAGGGTTCTGAGGGAGGGGGGAGCAGAGAGAGAGGGGAAAAATGAGGAGCTGATGCCAGGAGCTTAAGTGGAGAGCAGATGTTTTGAGAATGATGAGGGCAATGAATGTACAAATGTGCTTTACACAATCAATGTATATATGGATTGCGATGAGTTGTATGAGCCCCTAATAAAATGATTAGAAAAAAAGGAAGAAAGAAAACCACACCACCTAATATCACAAATTAGGATTATGAATATTGAGTTACTGGCCAGATGATTTTACCACTTACTGTCTTCTTTACTTGCAACCTCGTTGTTTGATTATTGATGCATAATTGAAAGAAAAAATATCCTGGAAATGAGAAAAGAAATAGCCTGCCTTGTTTCCTTCTTATCTTACTATCCCTTCCTTTCCTCTCCCAGCCTCACCTTCATACAATACAAAAAGTTCCTATGCTGAGAGGAGGAGCAATGGCAGCAGGTGTCCACAATAAATACTGAATAAAACAGATGCTAGACCGCGGTGGTACTGTTGCCACTGCACAGAGAAAAAGAGAGCGTTCAACAGTGGAGTGACAGAGAGAGGAAAGAAAGTAGGCCAAATAGCAGCAGTGCAGTCAAGCATGGCTCTGGGAAGAAAGAATGCTGGCATTAGAATGTGAGAACATTTTTAGTTGAAGGCTTATGATATCACAGTGTCTCCACACATGTGTAATCTTTAATTACCGCTCACCCTTCAAAATAAAATGTAGTCAAATGACTTTGAAAGCATGGTCTTAAAATAAATTTCTTCTATCTACATGCATGTGACTAATATTCCCTATAAAATTTTTCTATCACAGTCACTTTATGAGAAGGAATGGCATAGGAAAATTACAAAAATTTAATAATATGCTAACATCTGATAAGTGAAACTTCTGCAAATTTGGGCATGAAATAGTTTATGTGCGTTAAACATGGTGGAATGAACCACGCAATTTCGCTTCACTGAAGAGAAAGAGAAAACCTAGCATGAAAGAGTCTAAGAGCCAAAAGCCAATTGCAGTGTCTACTAATAAACACCTTAGCCATTTCTCAATATATTTAAATCTCAGTATGATTGGAAATTACATTGAAAATAGCTCAATTATTAATTGAACAGGGTGTATCTAGGATAGGGTGCATCAAAGTACATCCTATGGACTCATTATCCACTATTGTGAAAATGACATTGGGGTCATGTCCTTTGACCTCCCTGCTCTTCAGAGGAAGAGAAAGAATCAAGATCATCAACATCAGTCAGACCATGCCAATTCCTGTAAAGTAGAGGTCACCCTTCCAAACTTTTTATCACTTCTGAAGTTAACCCTCCCTCCACGGTACTCAGTGCTTGTCGGGGGTTCGATGGAAATGGCCACACAGAATGCCCGTGCCATATTCACAGCTCTCGGGTTTACTGAGGCAGCAAGAGCTTGAAATCCAGGAAATGCTCAGGATACAATTTTTGAACGGGAGCGTTTCTTTTCCATCTTCCCTGCCAACACACCCTCTCTCCAAAAATAGGCCACGGCCCTGGTTAGGCTAGTGCTACAAAGTTCTTTTGACTGTGCCAGTAAGTGCTCAGAGGTACCCCATTCTGCCAGCAAGCCTCCTGTCTGACGATATTCAGCTTGCTGCGTGGACTAGAAACGCACCACTTGGTTCTTTACTGGTCTCTCAGTTCGGCTACTTCTGCTGCAGCTGTAGCTGCTACTCAATGTCATTTGTCATCTGCAGTGTCTTTCACAGTTCTCTGTCTCCCAGTTGAGACAGTCAGTACAGGGATCACGAGTGCAGAGCGCATGCTCTGCCTCATTCTTCTTTTTTGATGATTACATCTTTCTGCCACGGAGGTGCTTCATTTTAAGCCTCCAGGACTGGCAAGACTGGCCAATTCACACAGCAGTATTCTAACAGCTTATTTGTATGATCCTGTTGGATTTCCCCGGATGGGAAATACCTCAGTCCTTGGGTTTGCGGAAGAAAGAATTCATGCCGAAGCCTGGTTTGTGATCCAAGTGAGTTTTTTAAAGGTTAGAAGCAGTTTCAGGCATTACAGTAAATGGAACACAAGCCAGACAGGCCCGGCTGCACCGAACTGTGTGGCAGCCTGAGGTAGGCTTTTCTATGAGCACTTATCTGTCCTGAGGTGGCAGAGAAACACCCCCAACAGCTCTGGGGTGCTGGTGTGTAGGCTGCACTTCTGAGCAGTCTGGGTGCAACAGCCTCCACAGTTTCACCCGCGAATGGTGCCCAGGGTCCAAGGAAGAAGGTGAGGACAGGACAGGCAGCCCAGTATCTACGAGGACCGCCACTGACCGTGTTGGAGCATTGATTGCGCACCTGAGGGTCCAGACCCACCACAGCTCTCCTGCTCCTTAGCTGGCCAGACCAGGCCAATCGTCAATGAGCCGATACTCACCTGGCCTGTGGGCGCCCTCTCTCTTGGCTATCTGCCAGAGGACAAGGGACACCCTGGGGGCCAGCTTGCTTACCAAGGTAGCATGACGCGCGGGCGGGCCTATTCCAGCTAGGGCAGTTCTGTGCCCAGTCACCCAGTTCCCAACACACACAGCACTTGGCACTGTGGCCACGGGTCTAGGAAACCTGGGAGGTGGTTGACAGGCAGTGAGCAAGTGCAGCCAGCACTTGGGCATGCCTGATGTCCTTCCTTCTCTCCTCCTGCACCCGCACCTCCGGTTCCCTGTTGTCAAATGTCAAACTGCCGATCCCCATGTAGAAAACACAACAGAAAAGTACTGGGAGCTCAGGCCTCAAGGTCAGTCATGCAGGTTCGGCACACACCTCTAGGGTGCTGTGAAACTGGGGCCTCAAGCAGGTGCCCCTGTTCGAGGGAGGGGTTGGGGACCCCAGTCTTTGCCAGCAAGCGGGGCCCCAACTGTTTTCTAGGCAGCAAGCATTAGCCACCAGCTTGGGTGGCCATTCAGGGCCTGCAGAGGGAATTACTGGCACGAGTAATTCACCAACCTCTGCAGGGGAGACCACTGCTTGGAGTGGCCTCCCAATAGCCTTCAAATGCCATTGCTGGCAGGAGCAGGCTCTCGAACCTATGAAGGGAGGAACGATTAGTCATTAGCTCAGGGAACATTTTAGGGAAATTGGGATATGTGGACCCAAAATGTACTGAAGGCGGTGTTGCTGAAAGGCGAAAGTTAATAGTTACTCCAGCTTGACTTTTGAATGCCTTTGGTCACGCTTTGGCCACAGAAAACTAGCCGGTAGGAAAAGAAACCTCATTAGCACACTGGCAAAATGCTGAAAGCGCTTGTTTGTCAAACCAGCGGAGAACAAAAGGAAGGAAGGGAGGGAAGGGACTGTCAAATCCTGGGACTAGGTGGGGCTAGCCTCCAGGGCAGGGCAGCCAGCCCGAAGTCCCCCCACCCACCCCCCCACCCCACCCCTGCAAGTGTGTAAGTGTGTGGAGCGGTGGGTGGCATCTTGGCTCACTTGTCCCACAACAAAAATGGCAGCGGCCACTGGGCAGCGCCATCTTTCCGGTGAGCAGAGTCACATGGCTGGGAAAATGGGGGCCTCCACAGGAGGTTTAGTCGACGGGTGGGGGGCCAGCCACTGAACCAGAGTCCTGCCGAGACCAACAGAGTTTATGTGTGCGCGCCTGTGCCTGTCTAGCTGGCTGGGATGCAAAGCAGACCCCTGAAAATCAAAAAGGCGCAGTTTTCCCATCCCATCCCAGGCATCTAGATTGGGGTGTGCATGAAAGCCACCAGAAACTCAAAAAGGCAGACCCGCAGCCTTCCTAGAAACAGGGAGCATAGATCCAAACACAGACACGAGGGATGGGGCTTCTGCAATACAATGCGTGCAGTCAAGAAGAACTGGTCGTGGTGACTTCCATGGTGAGATAAATCAGGCCTGGAGTCCTTTCCAAATAGCATGCGGTGCAGTTTTAAAGTCCAGGAGAGTCACTGTTTCTTCAGCCTTCTATCTCGGAGTCACAGGTGCCGTATATGTTAGGTTTCCCTGGGTGGGAAAACCATCGGTCCTTGGCTTCACGCAAGCAAAAATTCACACAGAAGTTTGTGATCCAAGTGAGTTTTATAAAGATTAGAAGCAGTTTCGGGCATTACAGTAAATGGAACACAGAGTCTGTGGCACGGTTGCGCGGGACTGTGTTCCGGCCACGCTGGGCTGTGCAGCCCAGCCACAGCGAACTGTGTGGCAGCCTCTGGGAGAAAGCCCGCGTGAGAGAAAAACTTCTGGCTTTTCAGGAACCCTGGTGGGAGGCATGGTTGACGATACTGTTTGACCCATTGGCTGAATTAGGCCCACCCAAGTTTGCAGGCTTCCAGTCTCAAAGGCCCGAATGTGTGCATGCCCTCCAGCTTTAAGAAGCTTTCAACTTCCTGTAATTGGGGATGGAGGCTGTGGCACAGCACGTAGAGGGACAACCCTTTGTTCTGCCTCTAGCTACCTAACAATCCTACTTCCACAAGAGTATCTTGCACCTTATGGACAGTATTAGCGATCTATATAAAATCTTCAGAGTCAAGAATGCTTAAGGGAGCCACAGAGTATGAAAAAAATGACATCAAGAAACTATCTCAGCAATTATAATAATAAAGTGTTTCCTAGGACAGTTTTTCTCTGAGTTGTTTACAAATTAGCAAGTTATGTATAACAGAGAGAATAATGGGAATCCAGAACATTTAATTGTGCTCACGCAGAGCCTGTACGTAGAAGCAACTGGGCATACAGAACAATGGAACAGGGCATGGTTTAAAATAGGGAGTAACGTGCGTTAGGGCTGTATCCATCCACTATACTGATTCAATCTGTATGCTGAGCAAATCATTTGGGAAGCTAGACTACATGGAAAACACATCAGAATTAGAACAAGATTCATTAACTAGCAGCAATATGTAAATGACTGAGCCTTGCTTGCTGAATGTGAAGATTTGAAATGCTTTTTGAAGATCAAAGACTATAGTCTCCATTATGAATTATACCGCAACATAAAGAAGAAAAAGAATCAATTGGGTCAATGAGCAATAGCAGGAGAAAGGGAGAAGGGATCTAAATTGTCAAAGACTTCATGTTATTGCATTCACATTGGGAAAATCCACTGCAAATTTTCTTTAATGTTTTAAAAAGCAAAGGTATTGCTTTGATGTCTCAGGTGAAAGTAGCCAGGATGTTTTCAACTTCCTCGTGTGTATGTGAAAGCTGGACCATAAATAGAGAATACAGAATCAAAATATTTCCTTTGAATTAGGATGCTGGGTACATTTATTGAATATACCATGGATTTCTGCAAGGACATGTATGTTGTAGGAAAAGTACAGCAAGAGGCTTCTTAGACGAGATAACGGACAACATGTTGTCAGGAGGTTCTGCTCATCATGGAGCGGGTCTTCGTGCTTGCAAAGGTGCGGCTCAGCAAAAAAAGGAAGGCCATAAACAGTGTGAACCCAGGGGCTGTAAAAATGGTATCAAACCTAATAACGAGTGTGAGACTAGTGCAGTGCTTTGTTGTGTCACACAGCGTGCTGATGAGTCAGCACTGACTCTCTCACCTACCAACAACAATTAATAAATGGCAGTAGTCTGAGATATAATTTTAATCCTTGACTTCTTGAATGTAGTTATTATAAAAGAAAAGAAAATACTCATGTTCTTTTTAGAATTACTAGTTGAGTGACATACTAAATAACACTATTTGGGGGGAAATGGTACCATGAAAAATGTTCTTTAAAAGGTATATAGAGGGAGCTGATAACCCTCTATGCTGGTTGCTTCTGTTGAGTTCCAGCAACATGTTGTATAGACTTTCATAACGTACGTCCCATCTCCAGATGGTGTTACATTTATTAGTGCATGTGTGTGTATATGAGTGTATGACTGATCTATTTTGTGTTTTAAAATTTTTATTTCCTTGAATGGTAGTAAATTCCTCATACTGTAATGTATCTCTTACGTTTCTCATGATCGATGTTTGTTAGGAAACTTTGCTAGGAAACAAACTTAACCTCTCAATTTATAATCAACTTTCTAAGAGATGATATGTCATTTTATAGATGAGCTCTTTCTTAGAAAATCTAATTTCCAATATTTTTCTGGGTATCTCCTAATATATAGAAAGATCTCTCTGCCCAGTCTGTCTTAGTCTAGACTCTACTGAAACCTGACTAGAGACATTAAAACACACACACACACACACACACACACACACACGAGCGTGCACATATGTGTGTATGCAGTGGCCAAGAATTGCAGGAATTCCTTTACGGTATATGTGGTGCATTGGCCAGGCATTTCATCTCATGGAAAATTTAAATTATTTTATTGAAGTACCACTGATCCAGGAGCTCTGGGTGTGGTGGTTAGAAGTTGGGCTATCTGCAAGGTAAGCTTTTTGAAACCACCAGCGCCTCTGTGGGAGAATGGCAGGGCTTTCTACTCTATTAGCCAGTTACAGTCTGGGAAATCAACAGAATGAATCAGCATCAACTCAATGACAGTAAGTTTAGTTTTCGTTTTGTTTGGACCACTGAACTACTGCTCCTGTTTACCAGACATAGACTGCCTCTGCTTGTTTAAAGTAATAGGTTGTTTTAAGATTCATGTGAATTTTAAACTGGCAATATGGAGCAATCGAGAGTATGTTCACAGTATTAACCAGGAGCTCATCTTTCGTGATCAAAAAATTACTGATGCATAATTGCACCATCGCTTCTACCCTTTGCTATCTTTTTGAGTCATCTTGAGAATTATTGTGATCAATTATAGTCCCAACTCTACTTCATAGGGCCTTTTTGCTATGCATAGTTACAGTTGTATTTTCTCTACTGTCTCCTATGCAGAATTTTAAAAATTCTAATTGTATTCGAAAGAATTTAATTATTCCAGCTCATCACTTTAGAAAATAATACCAGTTTCCTGGCGTATAGGTGTTCCCTAATGTAACCTTGGCTCAGCAGCCCAATCAGTTGATGTCGGCAGGAAACTGTGGGCAGAACAGGGGGCTTGCTTTCTTCATGGCTTCCAAAAAAAATGACACTTTCACTTAAACTTGGCTTTACATGTGGCATATTGCAAGCAATGTACTTGGCATATCTAATATAGTTCTCCATGCTAAAAATAGTGTGTTTTAAATGTCTCATTTCATTCTCCATATGTACATTCAAACTTTTCTCATCTGACATCACACTAACCATCTATACATATTTCCAGACACATTTACTTTTTATTTCTGTTTTCGTTCAAGATTGCTATCTTTTGTCTTCTGAAGTTGTCTGTTTCTTACGTCTAAAAGGAAAACGTGTCAATAGGACATCTAGATAAAATGCTACCCTAATACAGATGCAGTTTACTAAAGATTTTCAACTGGTAAATCGTAAATTTTTTAAAAAGCCAAGTAAACAATGTTATTTCTGAAGATCTAGCAGTTTTCACATGATAAGGCAAGGACCATTGCTGTTGAGTATTGCAGTGTGCTCCTAGCTAACTAACTACCTTACTGTTGTTATATAAATCCATTTTCCAAACCTATTACCTGATAGAGATGGCATACTTAATATTGAATCCATCAAATATTGTAAAGCCCACACAATAAATCAATTAATGTATTTTAAAAAGCATTCATAAAGGATTCCATCACAACTGTCAAGCACATGGTACATTGATCCACATTTTCATTATAGGCATATATTACCTTACATTTTTTATTGTATATATTGTATGTGGTTATGTTGTGAATAAGTATTGATTTTGAGATTCCCTTTGTCCAATCTGAATACAAAATCTAGAAGCAGGTAATTCCTTTATGATGTATCAAAAATAGTATGTGTTTTACACTGATTGAGATATGAGAAAGTTAGTTTTTAAGCAAAAAGTATTGGTTCCAGAAAGGCTATTTATGAAAATATTTTCTGGGTATTAAAGTAGGAGCCCTGGTACCACGTTGCAGTGCCATGGGCTTGGAGGCCAGAATCGAGTGGATCTTTATTATTTTAAATAACTGTTACAGGAAAGTGTTTTGTTTGTTGAGTTTGGTGGGGAATTAGAGCAGACTGTTGGGGAAGAGTGTACAGTACTTGGTATTTCATGCTTACTGTGGAAAATGTAACCTTAAAAGGATAAAGTATATTAAGTGCTACCTAAATAAAACTGTAAGCTTGAAAGAAAAAAAAAAGTAGGAGCCCTGGCATAGAGATTATGCATTAAGCTGTTAACATGAAACCAATTAGAAACCACAAGAAATACATGGCTTTCTGTGAAGTCAGGTGCAGTTCTGCTCTGCCCTGTGGGACCACTCTGAGTTGCCATAGACCTGATAGGAGTGAGTTTTAAAGTATGACTGGGTTTTAACTTACAGGAGAATTCAGCTATGAGTACTCATGTCAGATTTAATTTATGAGCAAAGATTTTAAAAATTAGAATTCCCTGATGTTTGGAAAGGTTTATAGTGAGCGACTACAAAATACATATAATATCTAACTAATAACTATATTTTATTATCTAATAACTAATAACTACATGTACCTTGCTAAGAACTTTTAGCTTCTTTTAAAATCTGTCTGATTAAAGGGTGACTTAAATATTAGATATACATATATATAAAAAACTCTTTACATTTGATAAATGATAAATTGCTATGAAACAAAGCTATTTCAATAAACAGTTGCTAACAATGTCATAACTCAGTAGACATAATAAGTTAATGATATAAACAGAGGAACATTTACTTTGCTTATTAATCAAGTACTTTTTCCAAGAGAGATTTGTTAGTTCTTATGGTCCTCTTAATATTCTTCAATAACGCCATATTTTAAATGCACCCATTCTTTGTCAGTCTTCTTTATTCAGTGCCCAGTGTTAGAGTGAACCAGCCCCTAACAATATCACGGGGTTCATCGGTGCAATCACAAGGTGATAATATATAAAGATCATAGTAAAGTCATAGAAGACAGGAGAGAAAGAAGAGAAGGTCAGACACATTTCATGGTAGCATGCTCACCTCCGGGATGGCCATGATCTCAGCAGCCAAGTCAATGCAGAGCAAGGGAGGAGGAGAGACCCTCTTGATTTCTGACCAAGGCCTATAAATGCACAGGGGTGTGCCAGCCCCCCTGATTACTGGTAATCACATACATCACAGGAAGGGGACATGCTGTGAGTGCACATGTAGTAGGAAGAGGAGGGACTCTGAGTACACATGTGACAAGATGGGTGGGTCCTAGATTCAATATGGCAGCCTAATCTTGATCATCCTTAGTGGGCTTGACCTTTCCTCTGGGCTCTCCTGGGAAACAATCATTATGATTTATCAGTAGGGTATGAGCTCCACCTAGGGTGGGACAGACAATAGAGTCTGATTGCACTATATGACTGAATGCCCTCAATACCTCTAAGTAGCTGATGGCACAATGAACTAGCAAGCAAGCGACAAGCTGGGGATAAACCTTTCTGTATCCCACAGTCCAGCTTCCACATGAATATGAGGTGATGGAAAAACCATAGCATGGGTCAGGCGCACCTCTATCCCGAGAGTGGCATCTTTGCTCATTAATACGTTAAACAGTTCTTGTGTAGCAGATATAACTGATGCAATAGGTCATTTGGTTCCTTTACCACTGCTTCATGAGTTTTAATTATGGACCTAAGTAAAATGAAATCCCTAGAAGTTTCAACCTTTCCCCGATTTAACAAAATAAATGTCTGCAGGTTAGTTGTGAGGATTTGGGGTTTTTTTCCATACTGAGTTACGATCCATACGAAACGTCTTTGGTCTTCATTAGTAAGTATTTCAAGCACTCTTGACTTTCAGCAGGCAATCATGTATCATCTGCATAGCGCAGGTTGTTAATGAATCTTCCCCTCATCCTAATGCTTTATTCTTCACATAGTCCAGTTTCTCGCTTCATTTCAACATACCAATTGAGTAAGTAGAGTTAAAAGATACATTGATATCTTTCCTGGTTTTGAATCTTTCAGTATTTCCTTGTTCTGTGCAAAATGCCTCTTGGCCTGTGTGCAGACTCCCCAAATGACCACAATTGAGTGCTCAGGAATTTCCATTTTTGGAATGTTTCCAAACTTTCTTATTATCTTCACAGTCAACTGTCTTTATATAGTCAATAAAACACATGCAAACAAACATCTTTATGGTATTCTCTGTTTTCAGCTAGGATCTATCTGATATCAGCAATCATATCCTTCATTCTAAGGCCTGCTTGATTGTCTGACAAATCTCTGTTGATGCACTGCTACAATCATCTTTTAATGATCTTTATCAAAATTTCACTTGCACTCAATGTTAATGATTAATCACCCAAACCCACTTACATTGAGTGGACACTGACTTGTAACAACCCAATATAGGGTTGTAGATCTTTACAATTACAGTGCTTTTTTTTTAAATCGTTTTATTAGGGGCTCATACGACTCTTATCACAATCTATACATACATAAATTGTGTAAAGCACATTTGAACATTCATTCCCCCTACCCCCTCCCTCATGAGCCCCAGATAATTTATAAATTATTATTTTGTCATCTCTTGCCCTGTCCGACGTCTCCATTCACGCACTTTTCTGTTGTCCGTCCCCCAAGGAGGAGGTCACATATAGATCCTTGTAATCGGTTCCCTCTTTCCAACCCACTCTCCCTCTACCCGCCCAGTATCGCCACTCACACCACTGGTCCTGGTGGGATCATCCGCCCTGGATTCCCTGTGTTTCCAGTTCCTATCTGTACCAGTGTACATCCTCTAGTCTAGCCAGACTTGCAAGGTAGAATTCGGATCATGATAGTGGGGCGGGCGGTGGGGGTGGGGAGGAAGCATTTAGGAACTAGAGGAAAGTTGTATTTTTCATCGTTGCTACATTGCATCCTGTCTGGCTTGTCTGCTCCCTGAGACCCCACTGCAAGGGGATCTCCAGTGGCCTACAAATGGGCTTTAGGTCTCCACTCCACACTCCCCCCATCATTCACTGTGGTAAGGTTTTTTGTTCTGATGATGCCTTATACCTGATCCCTTCGACACCTCGTGGTCGTGCAGGCCGGTGTGCTTCTTCCATGTGGGCTTTGTTGCTTCTGAGCTTGATGGCCGCTTGTTTACCTTCAAGCCTTTAAGACCCCAGGCGCTATACCTTTTGATAGCTGGGCACCATCAGCTGTCTTTGCCACATTTGCTTATGCACCTATTTGTCTTCAGCGATCGTATCATGGAGGTGAGCACACGATGATATGATTTTTGCGTTCTTTGAAATCAGCTTTTTAAGGGGTTATTTTGCAAAGTAGGACTTCAAAGAAAAAGAAGAGGCCTTTGAAGAGATGGATTTGGAAGGTGAACTGTGTTACAAACGGCGACCACCTGGCTTACAGGAGGTTAAAACAGGAGTGCACATAAAACTATTGTGAGGATGGTGCAGGTCCAGAAGTGTTAGATGATGTGTATCATCACTATGAGTCAGAATCAACTTGAGAGCACCCCTAAACCCAAGGTTGTTATGGAATCAGTTAGGTGTTTATCATTAAGTCTGCAGATAAATGAACAAGAAAAGTCCCATTTTGTTCAAGTGCTCTTAATGTCTTTTTCATAGCGCTCTTCACTGGTATACAGGAATCCAATTGATTTCTGGATGCTAATTTTGTATCCAACTACTTTGCCGGATCCCTCCATTGTTTCCAACAGGCTTTTTGCAGAGACTTTGGGTTTTTTATATTTAGGCTTATATGGTCTGCAGATAGCAAGAGTTCCGCTTCCTCTTTGGCTGTTTTAGTCTCTTGATTTCCTTTGTTGACTGTAGCTAAAGCCTTCCAGCACGATGTTGAATGAGAGTAGCGATCGGTGTTGAAGAGAGTAGAGATCGATGTTGAATGAGAGTAGCGATCGATGTTAAATGAGAGTAGTGATCGGGAAATTCTTTGTTTCCCTCCATCTTCAGTAGAGATGTTTCTGTTTCCCCCGTTGATGTCCAAGTTTTAAATAATTAAAATACCTACCATTTAAAAATAGGCCACCTAGTTGTAGAAAATAAAAGGCATTATTTTTGCCTCCCAAAATAAATAGTTTTTGAAATTCTGTATTTATGAGGTTTCATGTTCAGCAACATTATTTAGTGCACATATTGGAAAATTTTATATGTTTAACTTTTGTCTATTAGTAACTTTAGACTGTCTACTAAGTAAATAGTTTTAACTACCATTCACTGCTCCAAATATGTACGTCTGTAAATTTAACTTAAATATTCTGTTATTTTCAGTGATGCGTAAAATGTGCTTTGTTAATTAATAAAATACGGAAGAACTATTGTCTTATTCGAGTAGTGTGAGGCGCATTATTAACTAACCCCAATTTCATTGTTTTATTCAAGTAGGTGGTGTGTTGACTTCACTGTCAGAACTCAGCTGTCCATGTGTAAAGACTGAGACCTCGTTAGTAGGAATTTGCTCATATTGCTATTCGGCTGAAACTCTTTTCTCACACTACTTTCTCTTCCTTTCCTCCTTAACATGCGGCAGTGGCTAACATATTATGGAGAGAAGAAGGTACTTAATTAATTCATTTTTCTATATTGTTATTGTTGAATTAGTAAATATGTTGACTATCATCATTAATAACTGCCTTTCTTCTTTTTATATTGATTCTAAGTTTTCCCTTAACTGCATTTCAGTATTCTTGTGTATGTCTATTACTATTAAAATATCAACTATAATCAGCTTGATTTATTACTGATATATAACCTGAAATTTTCATTATTAAATTGTAGTATATCAAAATGCTTTTAAGAGCAAAAGGTAAAATCAAATAAATAAAACTAATAGTATTTAAACTAATTTACGTTTTTAGTTCAGATTAAGAAAATGTACTATTGCCTTATCAAAGACTATTAATTATTTATTTAAAATCTTGATCTAAACACATGAACTTCCTAAATTCAAATCCAATCTGTATTATTGTACTACCTAGGGCTAATGAACCAGCCCTACATCACACGTTTTCTTGTCTCAGCTTTAAGGATAAGTTCTAATGCTCAATAGAGCTGCTATTGCTTCTTGAACACTCAAAAATAGTATCCACTCTCTTTAGCCCTAGGATTGTTCCGATTGTCTGGTCACTTCTTACTTTAAGTGGGGTTCCCTTCAGCTCCTTGATACTTCAAAGCCTGCTTCCTACAATGGTAATTGTTGATTCACTCTGTCTCATAGGAAAGGAACTGGATATGTAACTGCTGAGAAATCTGAGTAATCGATTTTGCCTCAGGGATCCAGACACACTGAAAACCTCATGATGTGGGCCTTAAATCTCAAATCTTGAATGTTGGATCACAGCCCCTTTATTGAAATGTAGTTGTCACTCATTCCAAATCTATTTTATATAACCCTCATAGTATGTCAGAGACCCTACTGGGAGAGTGGTTTGCATGCTAGGCTGTTAATCTCAAGGTCAGACATTCAAACCCACCAGCCATTCCAGATTAGAAAAATGAGGCTTTCTGCTCCTGGAAAAATATAGAGCTTTGGAAACCCAAATGGACAAAAGAAGTCAAATAAATACTCTGTCTTGTAGTGTCAGTATGGCTCAGAATGGAGGAGTTTGGTATGGTTTTTTGATAGTATGTGGATCAACTCTTCCTTATATTTTTTGTTGATTAACAATCACCATGAAAACTTCAATTTGTAATTATTAATTTCTATTAGGAAGACAGTGAACCCTTGCCACTTCGCGCTTCGACTTCCGCAGCTTCACTCTATGGCGGTTTTTGTGTAACAGCGCATGCTCTGTCATTACTGCCACTGTTTGGCTCATACTGTACACGCTTCTGTCTGCATCGCTACGTATCGGAGCTACGTATCAGATGCATTTTTGCTTTTGTACAGTGTACTGTAATTGTTTGCGATTTTTAAGAAATTTTATCTAAGCCCTATGATGGCTCCTAAACGAGCTGCTTCTTCTAAGCCTTCTGAAAATAAAAATAAGCTCACCATCCAGGAAAAGGTAAAACTTTTGGATATGATCAAAGATGGCAAGAAAATCGTGGAGGTTGCACGCCATTTCGACTTGAATGAGTCTTCCGTTCGCTCCATCCGTAAAGAGGAAAAAAACATCCATGCTACGGCTACTTTCACTTTCAACAAGGAAGCAAAGCGCATCGTGACAAGTCGTAATAAGTTCATAGTAAAAACGGAGTCTGTCCTAGCCGTTTGGATCAAAGACAGGCGCAAGAAAAACATTCCGTTGGATTCGATAGTCATCCGGGAGAAGGCAAGGCAGCTCTATCAGCGTTTTACAGCAGACAAACCTCAACCAGAATCCTCTTCTGCATACTATAAACTAGATACCATAAATAATATAATAAATAATAAATGATAATTGTAACATCCAAAATGTTTTACTGTATTTTCCCTTTTTCGTTTAATAAATTGGGTAATACAAGTGTAATTGTGACTAAAGGGTGTTTTTTCATGTCCTCTATGCTCTAATTACGAAAATATTTGATTTACAAATAAGGAATCCTACTTCGCGGAATTTCATTTATCACGGTAGGGTCTAGAACCGATTAACCGCGATAAACGAGGGTTCACTTATAGTTATCTTGCTGGTGTGATGGTTAAAGTGCTTATATACAAGTCAAAAAGTCTGCTTTTTGCACTCACCAACTACGTATTACCCATTCTTCTACCAGTGAGCATTTGGGCTATTTGCAGCTTCTTGCTATGGTGAATCGTGCTGCAGTGACTATGGGAGAACATACTTCTATTCCTGTTGTTTCTCTTACATCTTTGCGTTATACACCTCAGAGAAGTTTTGCTGGATCTTAGGGGATTTTTATTCCCAGTTGTCTTACGTAGTACCAGATCACTTTCCACAGTCTCTGTTTTTGTTGTTGTTGAGTGCTGTCCAATTGGTTCTGATTCGTAGCGACCCTGTGCTCAGCAGAAGGAAACACCATCCTCACAATTGTTCTTGTGCTTGAGCTCATTGTTGCAATCACTGCGTTAATCCATCTCATCTAGGACCTTCCTTTCTTTTTTTGCTGCCCCTGTGCATTACAAAGCATGATGTCTTTGTCCAGAGGCCGATCTCTCCTGATAATGTATCTAAAGTCATTAGACAAAGTCTCACCATGTTGGCCTATAGGGAGCATTCTGCTTGTCCTTCTTCCAAGAAAGATCTGTTTGTTCCTTTGGCAATCCGTGGTGCTTTCAATATTCTTTGGCAGTCCATTCAAATGCATTGAGTTTTCTTTGGTCTTCCTTATTCTAGACCCATCTTCACATGCAGAGGAGGCCATTCAAAATATCATGGCTTGGGTCACATGCCCCACAGTCTCCATAGTAATATCCTTGCTTTTCAACGCCCTAAAGAGCTCTTGTGCAGCACATTTCCCCAATGTAAGGCATCCTATGCTCTTTGGACTGCCACTTCCATGAGCATTGATTGTGGATCCACGCAAGATGAAATCCTTGACAGCTCCAATCTTTTCTCCATTTATCACGATGTTACTGACTGATCCAGTATGAGGATTGTGGTTCTCTTTACACTGATTTGTCATCCATGATGAAGGCTGAATCCTTCATGGTTGTCAGCGCGTGCTTCAAGTCCTCCTCACTTTCACTAAGCAAAGTTGTGTCATCTGCATATAGAAAGTTGTGAATAAGTCTTGCTTTGATCCTGACGCCCCATTCTTCTCATATAATCCAGTTTCTCTGATTATCTGCGTACCGTACAGACTGAATAAGCATGGTGAGGAAATACAACACGGACGCACACTTCTCCTGGTTTTAGACCATGGAGCATTCCCTTGTTACGTTCAAGTGACTGCCTCTGGGTCCGCGTTCAGGTTCTGCAGTTCTGCATGAGCATGAGTAGGGGCTCTGGTGTTAGTGTGCTTCTCAAGGCTGCCTTCTGTTGCTGGGAGCCAACCAGTCAAATGCACAGTGCTGGCACCTGTCTAGGAAACCACCAGCAGTGTGTAAGCATTCCAATCTCTGCACCCCCTTCAACATTTGTTACAGTTAACTCTTTTGCATCGGGCTACCTGTCAGTGGGTGATATTTCACCTTTGTTCTGATTTGCATCTACTGAATGGTTACTGGCAGTGAGCATTTTTGATGTGTGATTCATTTGAATATAATTTTTACTGAACTGTCTATTTCTTTCCACACTTAGTTATTGAATTATTGGTGTGTTTTTTTCTGATTACGGTGTTTCAGAATTGTATAGATTACAGAAATCACTTCCTTGTTCATGTGTCCTAACTAAAGGTGTTTTCTCAGTTTGTAGACTCTCATTTCACTCTTTTGGTGAAGTATTTTATACATGTGTCTTAATTATAATAATTCCCAGTAATCTATTTTGTCTTCTACTGTGTCTGATTCTTTTATGATATTTGGTAGTATGTCTGTGTCCTGCACGAGGGCACTTCAATTTATTCCTGTATTCTCATAGATGATCCTCATAGCTCTAGAATTTCCATTGAGGTTTATGGTCCAACTCTAGTTTGATATTGCACATGGGGAGAGCTTTGGGTCCTGTTCATTGTTTTGCAGATGGAGGTCCACTTTGCACACCATTTGTGGAAGAGACTGTAACTTTCCCATTGAATGTTTTTCCTCTTTTGTCAAAGATCAATTTCCTCTAGCTGAATGGATTTATTTCTGTTTTTGATTCTGTTCCGTTGGGCTATGTATCTATCATTGACCAATGCCAGGCTGTGTTGACTAATGTGTTGTGAGCTTGGGAAACATAAGCCCTCCTATTTGGTCCTGCTTCTTAAGGAGTGCTTTGCTTATGCTAGGACTCTTCCCTTTCCCCATGAACTTGGTGATTTGTTTCCCCATTTCTTTAAGAATGAACCTGGAATTTGGATTAGAATTTCATTATATTTATAGATTGCTTTGGGTTGTTGCCGTTAGGTGCCATTGAATCAGTTCCAACTCACAGCACACCCTTATACAACAGAACTAGACACTGTCCAGTCCTGTGCCACCCTCACAACTGTTCCTCGGTCTCAGCCCGTGGATGCAGCCACGGTGTCAATCTATTTCGGGGGGGCGGCCTTCCTTTTGTATACCGTCCCTCCAATTTGCCAAACATGATGTCTTTCTCCAGGGACTGGTCTCCCCTGACCAGATGTCCAATGTAGGTAAGCCAAAGATACCATCTTTGCCTCTTAGGAGGACTCTGGCCTTACTTCTGATACAGACCTGTTTGTTTGTTAGTCAGACCATGGTACTTTCAGTTTTCTTATCCATCACCACAATTCAAGTGCTTCGATTCTTCCATGAGCTCCCTGACTCTATGTCCAACTGTATCCTGCACATGATCAATGAAGAATAGCATGGCTTGGAGTAGGCACACTTGAGCCCTCAAAGAAACACCCTTGCTCCTTAATACTCTAACGTGGTCTTGGGCAGCAGATGTACTTAATCATGTGTCTTTGAGACTCTTGGCTGCTGCTTCCATGAGCATTAATTGTGGGTGCAAGTAAGGAAAAAATGCTTGACAACTTCAACCTGTTCTCCTTTATCATGCGGTTACCTTTTTGTGCAGTGGTGAAGATCTCGGTCTCTGTTACATTGACTTGTAATCTATACTGCAGGCTACAATCCTTCATCTCCATCAACTGCTTTGATACGTCCTTGCTTTCAGCAAGCAAGGTTATGTCATCTGCATACCGCGGGCTGTTAGCAAGCCCTCCTCCCTTCCTGATTCTTCTTCAAAGAACCCAGCACTACTGATGATTTGGTCAGCACACAGAATCCTGACCCTTGCGTGGAGTCAGTGGGTGCGTGTGCTTCCTGCGCCACGGGGCAGAGGGGGAGGCATGTACAGGGTGAGGGGACCTGGGGGAGGCCAGCATCTGAGTTGGAAGAAAGAAGAAAAAGAGAGGCATGGGGAAGTGTTGCGTGGACTTGTCCCCTGTGGCAGGTAGGGATGGCATGGCATCACCCCAAGCAGCGCACAGGGTTTGCTATCTGTGTATTGGAGGCTGCAGAGAGAGAAGGGAGAGCTGAATGATTTTGAGTAGGGGCAGGGAAGGAGGCGCTTTGTGATGGAGGTTACTGGGTGTCCACTAGCATGTTTTTGCAGGGAAGGGACGTCCTGAGTTTCTGGGAGTGATGAATGGAAGTTAGTGACAGTCAGCAGGTGGCACTGTAGTTCATCTTGCTGCTGTACTGCCTCATTCTTACGCCTTCCATTCTCACAAAGTCCAACTTTAAGAACCTTCGATGGACTTAGCTTTTGAATTGTTTTCTGGCTTTCAGGGAGTTCACTCTCGGTGAGATATCTCTGTTAGTTGTTGAGGATTTTTTTAATGTGCTTGTTAGCTGGTGACCATGTCTTTGAATATTTCATTACAACGCTTTACTTTGTGTTTTCAATCTGCCCTTTGAAAATGTCTGTTGAGCTCACTTACATAATCATTTCTTCCCTTCACTGTTGGTCATCCATGCTCAAGTCCAAGTTTCAGAATCTCCTCTGATATCCACTTGGGTGTTTTCTGTTTTTCTCAATTTGTAAAGATCGCTTGGATTTCTTCGTGCAGGATGTTCCGGGTGTCATCTCGCAGCTCGCCGCGTTTTCTGTCTTCCGTGTTCACTGCATCAAAACTCTCCTTGAACTCGTCTCTACATTCAGTTGGGGTACAGCAAAGTCATCTGTCCCCTGCATGGCCTCTGGGTACAGAAGCCGTTAATGTTGTTGGGAAAAGATCCCTGCGCTGAAGATGTCGCCGGTCTTGGGAAATTCTGTCTGGTGTGCTTCTATCGACAGGGCCATACTTTCCAATGACTGAACCTGTCTTTTTGTTACAAATGTTCACGTCTCAATAGCAAGTAAGCATCAGGCTTGTTTGGTTAATTTCATACCAAATAGTTGGTAAAAGTCTTCAAGTTTTCCATCTCCAGATTTAGAGTTTGGGGTATATTTGGATTTAGTTTTATATTAAATGATCTTACTGATAGAGTTGTAGATATTATCCTATCACAGCATTTTACTTCAAGATTTTTTTTTAAATGATCATGTTGATGATAAACATGACACCAGTTCTCTAGAATGTATACTTTCTGAAATAGTAAACTATATGATTATGCAATGAAAAATGGCCAGTATCAATCCATTTCAGGTCACCAATGCTTAGAATATTAATCTTTACACATTTACTCTTATTTTTTATTATTTTAAGTTATTCTAGATTCATACTTCCATATGTTCTGTATTCTGATCGTTAATGGTTCCTTATAACTGTTTTTTCCCACATTGACTCATCCTCCATCATTAAGTGAAATTTCTGTAAGTTTTTCTTCATCTGCACCATGAAGGAGGCAGCTCTCTGGCTCTTCTTCAATCATATTTGGATTAGCATTCAGACTGAGGGGCTCATCTTCTGATACTATCTCACTTAATGAAATGATGCTTCGCCTGTTTTTCCATGGATAATTTCTCAGCAGTGTACAGCCTAGTAGTCCTTATTCCTCATCTGTTCTTAGTCTGTAAGCCCTGCTGACAGCTGTTCATCGTGGATGACTCTGCTGGCATGTGAAATATCAGTGGACTAGCTTACAGCCATACAGCATCATGGTAGCCACAAGTAACTGATATGACTACAGATTGACACAGAAGTGGTTGCATAGAGGCTAGGACTTATGATACACCACCAATTGGAGAACTTTATCTATAAATGGCATATTAAATAACTTAATACCACAACCCCATAGCAAAAAATTGACAAGATATTTATTTTTGCCAGAGTTGAAGAACTTTAAAACTATAGGAAGAGTTTTATTTTATTGTATCTTCCTATAAAAATTATAGGAAGAGCAATAGAAACATGAGGGTTCATTTTTCAACGATTATTCTACTTGACATGTTTTCATAAACATTATTTATTGATACTAATGTTTCGTAACTACTGAGGGGTTGCTACCACTAAACAACAAGTCAAGCACAAAAAACCCCAAATCGTGCCTTGTCAATTTCATTAGGTGTCATCACGTTGATTCTGACTCATACTGATCCCATGTGCCAAAGTGGAACTGCCCCATAGCCTATCGTGTGCTATACGCTTTACAGATGCATATCATCAGATTGTAACCCCATGGAGTAGCTGAAGAAGTTTGAATTGCTTACCTTTTGATTAGCAGCCAAGTGTTTACCCATTTTGTTACCAAGACTTATTTTGTATAATGATATGTATTTGTTCCATAATTTATACACTGGAAGTAGTTTATGCTTTTGAAAGCATGCTGAAAAGTAAGTTCTAGTTTTAAAAGTAAGAAAACAGATGCTCAGATATGAAAGAGTGATTTGGACAGAGTAAGTGGTTTTCAAAAAAGACTAAGGCTCGGAAATTTCATCAGTGCAAACAATGGCAGTGGAATCACACTGACTTTTGCACTGGGTTAAAAACGTGGTAGAATGATGAAATCCTAGTGTCCATTGAGTCAAGAGGAGGAAATGTGTCAAGAGATGTCTTCCATATTCTGGAATCAGAGTTGTTACCAGATCCACATTGAAATTCATGACTGTTGAACCAACTTGTAGGACAGTTAAGAGAGAGCACATGCCCATTTACAAATATCAAGAGCTTTGTGATAAACTTCAAACATAGGATGCAACTGACACAACTGGATATCCTTCTCAGTATTCAGATCAGACTATGTTCATAAGTTTCAACAGCAATATCCAATAACTAGTACCATTAAATCGATATTGATATATAGCCCACATCAATCTTATGCTAATGTGTACATAGTGAGTTTGCTGGTATGAATCAATTTTTTTTTTTCAAAAAGCACATTTTGTAAGCTTTCCCCTTTGGGCATGGAATTTATATTCAGCTATGAAGAATTATCATATAAAGAACATTTCACAATTAATAAATTTTATTTTAGTAAAAATGTGACTTGCATTTATATCTTGCCATTTCTAATATAGAAGAATATCGTATTAACATAGTGTTTTCTGATATTATAATGCATAAGTAACTGATCAAGATTATATCTAAGACATGTTAGACCTGTAAAATATTTATAAAGTAAAATGTCTGAAAACAGCCTAGAGTAATTTAAAACATATTGGCAATATCATGCCTTAATGTTACGCATATATGACCTCGTTTGGAAAAGACTGGCCATCTCCCTGCTTGAAATAAGTTCTTCATCAAAATCACCTTTCACTGCTGCACATGTAACTTCAATCATTGCAAAGATTTCGACCTAGCAGGACAAGGTGAAACTGACCCTGAGTGTTCCTAAGACTGTAGCTCCTTACTGGCACAGGAAACCTTGTCTTTTTCCAATGGAGGCTGTTGGTTTCAAACTGCTGACCTTGAGGCTAGCAGCCCACCTTGTAACCATTACACTACCAGGGCTCCTTCTATGTACTAGAAATATGTTTCATCTCATTTTCAGTGGTTATACGTTGGGCTGTGATCTGCATGGTCGGCTGTTTGAAACTACCCACACCTCTGCTAGAGAGACTGGGCTTTTTACCCTTCTTCACAGTTCCAGTCTTGCAAACCCACAGGGAGCGGCTGCGCGTCAGGATGGACTCGGTGGCAGTTGGTTTTCATGAGTTACGTTTAATAAACATGTACTTCTGCAAATCAGTAAGATCCTACTCTGAGCCTCACTTGACAAAATACAAAATATGTCCTATTTTATAGTAATCCGTGTACTTAAAAAAAGTAATTTATGTACATATATTTATATGCTAAGTATTAAAGTAGCAGACAGACACTGGGTCTCTACTTAAGTACTCCCTCAACACAAGAACACTTTGTTGTAATAACCTGGCTTTCTGTGATGCTCACCTTCCCCACACGATCGTTGAAGACAAAGCGGGTACATACGCAAAGGTGGTGAGGAAAGCGGATAGTGCCTGGCTATCAAAATACATCACATCTGGGATCTTAAAGCCTTGCAGATAAACAAACAGCCATCTACCTGAGAAGCAAAAAGGCCTCATGGAAGAAGTACAGCAGCCTGTGTGATCCTGAGGTGTCCATGGGATCAGGTATCAGGCACTAAAGACCCAGAACAGGAAAGCATATCAATGTGGCTGAGTGGGAGAGTGGTGTGGAGACTCAAAGCCCATCTGTAGACAATTGGAAATCCCCTCACAGAAGGGGTGCAGTATAGCACCTATAAAACATATAGCTTTTCTCTAGTTCTTTAATGCTTCCTACCCACCGCTATCATTACTCCACTTCTTCCTTACAAATCTGGCTAGACCAGAGAATGTACAGTGGTACAGAATAGAGCTCAAAACTCAGGGAATCCAGGGCAGATAAACCCCTCTGGACCAATAATGAGTGGGGAAGGTCGGGGGACAAAGAGGGAACCGATCACAATGATCTACATATAACCCCCTCTCAGGGGGACAGACAACAGAAAAATGGGTGAAGGGAGACAGCAGTCAGTGTAAGACATGAACATTTTTTAAAATAAATTATCAAAGGGTCATGAGGGAGGGAGGGTGTAGGAGGGGGAAACTGAGCTGTTACCAAGGACTCAAGTAGAAAGAAAATGTTTTGAAAATGATGATGGCAACATATCTACAAATGTGCTTGACACAGTGCACGGATCTATGGATTGTGATAAGAGCTGTATGAACTCCCAATAAAATGATTTTTTAAAGTAATCTATAATTTTTGTTGGTATTTCAGTATATCTACAGACACACATACATATGCATAATTACTTTCAATATTTTAGCAGGAATGATTTGACTTCCCAAACTATCAAGAGTTCAGTACTATTGCTTATCTTTCAAATAGCACATGCTATCACAGAATTATTTTTCATATATTTGAAAGTTATATATAGTTATATATAAGATATATACAGTTATATATCTTACTGCATGTGTGTTTATGTATACACATGTATGTATTTATATATACACATATAAGTCTTTATATAGACATATATAGCATACTTATAAACTCTTCCCCAAGAAAGCAAACTCACTTTCATAGTTAATTCCAATTCATATGCACCCTATTGGACAGCTTAGAAGGGCCCCTCTGGATTTCCAAGACTGTAAATCTCTATAGGAGTATAGGATAAAATTTCATTTTTCATAAGAAAATATAAATAAGCATTTCTTAATGAGCATTTGAATGAAATCGAGTAGGTATCTTACACAAGCTGTGTACCAGGATGTTTATACTGTCATTTAAAGTTATTTTTAAATGTGTGAAAAATTACAGATTTACATTGAACAAAGTAGTGAATTGCAGATAAGATAGAAAAAAGGTAGAATGTCCGAGTAATATCACAGAGTGATTTAAATGTACAGTAAAAGATCCCATATCGTTTCCTTATTAACATTACATGACTTCCCAGATTGATATCCTGACAGTGATATGTGGGCAAGTGAGATTTGGTAATAAAGGTTTCTGAACTTTTGAATGTGTTTTTATCCTTAAGGTCTGGGAATTGGGAACATGTTCTATGTTTTTTATGAAGATGGAATCAAAGTGATACAGCCCATCGAATGTGAATTTCAGAGACATATTAAGCCTAGTGAAAAGCTACTTGGATTTCAGGCAAGTATTAAAATAATTCCTTTTCAGTTTTATTCCGTGCTTCTGTTAAGTAGAATCATATTTTGAAAATATAATGAAATCTATACACACATGCACCTTGTACAAATAGGAGTATACTAAAACACTGATCCTATCTTTTCAAACTCTATATCCAGAGGGAAAAAACAAAATATATTGTAAATTATTATTTATATGTTGGCTCTTAAATGATGGCTATAGAAGTGAAATATAAGGGATGAATATAATACACATTAACTTCATATATTACTTCTATGAAAGTATCTCATTCTTTACAGACAATGAAATTTAACAGCATGCAAATAGGTAATTTTTTCCCTGAGAAATCAATGGAATAAATGGGCAATATTGAAAACATTATTTCCTTGTAGGTTTTCAGTTATAAATTTCCTTGTTAAAAAAAACAAAATTTTCCTTGTAAATTTCAATTATGACGTGTAACACAAGAAAAAGTCTTTAGTTAAAAAAAATGGACATTGGTGTGTCTTATTTTTTTGTTGACTAATAAGAAATTATAAGTATTTTTATATATTCATGTACATCTGTAGTTTCACATAGATGTGGGTAGTGCAATATCTTTATTGTATTTGATAAACAACCTCAGATATATAAAATAATTTACAGGGAAAATCTAATACAGGAACTCTTTCCTAATGCTCATTGTTAAGGCTGACATATGTATTATGTAATAGATATTTAATGTCAAAGAGAATAATATAATACAAACCAGATTCTACCAAGATATTGTGTAGAAAAACAAAGTTCTATTCTCTATTACTTAGATAAAGAAAATATTTCCCCTTTGTTTATTTTACTGGAACCCTGATGGTAGAGTGGGGTGGGTTGCTAACCATAAGACACAAACTTGGCTGCCACTGAACCAGAGATAGGAGGTTTTTTAATATTTACAGCCTTGAATGTGCACAGGGCTATTCTGCTCTGTCCCATAGCATCGTTAGGAGTCAGAATTAACTTTATGGATGTGTTAGTCTGGGTTGACTAGAGAAACAAATTCAAAGGCACTCATGTATATAAGAAATAGTTTATATACGAGAGCAATTGAATATTGAGAAAACATCCCAGCCGAGTCCAGATCAAGTCTATAAGTCTGATATTAGCCCATATGTTAGATACCAATTTATAAAGTCCTCTTCACAATCATGAAACACAAGCAATGACGCCGAATGCAGGAAGATCACATGCCAGTGGGTGGAAAGTCTTGTGGATCCAGTAACAGTGTAAGCACCTCAAAGCTGGCAGGGCTCTCCAGGTGGCCCCTCCAGCTCTAGGACTCTAGTGTAGCTCCATATGTCTCGTCAACAGGAATATCTCCTTGGGAGAGAGCATGTATCCCGCCTCCAACATGTTAGTTATCCCCTTAGCGCCTCCGAATGAGGTCATCAAGCTGATTGGCAGGCTAAATTCTACCCTTCGACTCTTACTTCTCAAATTGACAACAGATTATGTAACAACCACAGTGGGGTTGAGTCATTTATCATTTCCTTTATTTATCCATTTCATAAGGAAATATTTTTAAATAATACAACTATGTTAATTTTAAAATAGTGACTTTTAAGCTAAAGGGCTCAAAAGAAACATGACCATTTTAGATAAGTTATAATTTAACAAAAAGTACTAAAATCATTTCAAATTTTAAATTTTCTTTCATAGTATTTCCGTGCAAGATTTCAGTTATGAACTTCCTTATAAATTTCAGTTACCACCTGTAAAACATGAAAAAGTTTCAGGCAAATGAAAGTGGTCATTGATGTCTCTTGTATTTTGCACACTGATAAGACATTATGGATAGTTTTACTATAGTCATGTACATTCACAGTTCCAAGTTGATGTGTAGTACAGCATTTTGATGGTATCTGACTCAGTAGTAAACCACTAAACTGATTATCAAAAGGTTAGCAATTTAAACGCACTATCCCCTCCATGTGCAAAGATCTGGAAAAGAAAGTCGTAAGGAAGAACACGCTCAGGGTGTCTCAAACAGAAAGAATTGAATCAATTGCTGAAAATGTGGGTCCAACTTGCTGGCACTTAACAACAACAATAACGCTTGCTCCACTGGAGACAGTTGTGATACGCGGCTTCTCTTGCTATTGGTGTCCCGAGAACACTTTGGGCAGATACACTCTCTCCTATAGCGGTACTGGAAACCACAATCTACTGCTTTGCGTTGTAGTTGCTGGAGCATCTAATCTGCATCATGATGACTTCACGGGAGAGTAAGTCAGAAGGCATGACTGCTGGTGTTCCAGTCCATTCTTGAGTTTATTCCAAATAAAACCTATCTCTTCAAACAATGGATGACTGCAGAGAAGTTCTCTGAGCAAAGCCAGTTGTGCCTTAATTTTAAAATGCCCAATCACAACACTGGTTCTGATTAGAAGCTGCTGGTCCAAAGGAATTCAAAGCAGTTACAGCCACTCGTTTGTGGGATTCCAAAGGGCATTCTTGATAGGTTTTCTGGTAGCAATTTACATTCTACTTGATGTGATTGAGATTTGGGATGATAAGAAATATGTATTAAATCCCCTCTGTAATTGGCTTTTTTTAAAGAGAGTAATATCTAGTAATAATTTTTAAATATATGACAAAAAATGACAGAAAAGATCATGGGGACTTACTTAAAAATGTTAAGAAAATTGGAAATTGTATTTGCAAGAAAATTTCCAGAAAATTTGCCCTAATAAATTTAATTTTTTGCCTTGCAACAATGGATCTGCTCATCATTTGATTATAGCAAGTACTGACATAATAGTTTTACTAGAAATTCTATCTACCTTATAATTCTGATTTTTTCCCTGCTAACTTCTTTTTGCTCCAGAAACTAAACTTTTTTTAAGTCCCCCAATTTGAGTCCATCAAATATTCCACAAGTGTTTTATGGACATGACATAAGTTAATGAGGGCAAAACTTTAGGCAATGGGTTAGAAAGAGGGACAAGCCGCCTCGATAGGTAAATGGAACCAAATGGAGGGGATAGTGAGAAGCCATAAAACACACCAAACCCATTGGGTCATGTGGTCCTTCTTGGGGTTTCTGAGAGTGTAAGTCTTTATGTTGATACTTCTAGAAGCAGTCTCTTTTTCTCCTGTGGAGTGGCTGGTTGGTTGAAACCTCTTATCTGAAAGTTAGCAGCTCATTTCTTACTCACTGTGATACCAAGGTTTCCTAGTTTGGCTGCTTGTATTATAATTTTATAAAAATTTCTATGACATTTTAGCTATACATTTGTCTTACCCTTATATATATGTTGATCAGAAAATACTGACTGATCCTGTACCATATTCACAATTATTACTATATTTTAATAAGTGTGCATACTCATATGTACTCATAATTATGCAGCAGTATAATAATGGGTATTTTCAGCTGTTTTTCACGCTTTCAGTCATTCCATGCAACAAAATGAAGGTTTACAAAACTGTACTCGCTCCCAATTATTCAGGCTGACTCTTTCTTGAGAAGGCATCTCTTGCCTATTTGTGTTTAGAACATTTCAAAGCCCATACTGAAATATAACATGTTCATCAATAGTATTCATAAACCTACAAGAAATATTATCAGTTATTATGACTATTGTGTAAACTTAAGCACCAGTGAATAATGCCAAGGATGAAGAAATTGAATCTTTAGACCAACTTCTGTGCTTTGAAATTGAACAGACATGCAAATAAGACACATCGAAATGAATCATTAGAATTTGAAAGTAGGATACATAGAAGGATCAGTAGTTTTAAACTATGATGCCTGTGAAATACAGAATACCAGAGGCGGAGTTATATAGGTTTTCAATACCAACAGCTTATTCAGTAGAAACTATTTTCTTCAACTACAAACGGACTATCATACATGTTATCCTCTCCAAATGGAATTATAAGAGTTGATGGTGTAGTTCAATATTAACAGTCATATCAAGGCCAGGGGTCAACATCAGCAATTGTTCACCTGAAAGTTCAATTTGAAGCTTAAAAAATTAAAGCAAGTCCACAAGACTGAAAGTAAAAACTTGGGTATTTCTCATCTGGATCTGGAGCCCAACTCAAAAACGTATTCCACGTATTGAACACTAATGTTGGAAGACCAAACAGGTTTGGGGATAATGTCAAGGATATCGTGTATGAAGAAAGCAAAACGTCATAAAAAGGAAAGACCCAGGTAGCTGTTAGAAGAGACTGTAACTTGCTTCTGTAAAATAGAATCGCTAAAGTAATTGGAACAGTTGATTAAGGAATAGTGCTACACAGATTTCACAGGGCAGCTTGAGAAGATACTGAAGTATTATAATGAAATGTGCTATCAAAACAAAACAAAAAAGAACGAACATGTGTGGTGTTTCTCAAACTGAAAAAAAAACAACCTGGAGATAAAGTGGAGCCTGAGTTCCTACGCTGAAGGATTATATGGACAAAAATGGAATGACACAGGAAGATTAATTAGAGTATGAAAGGAAAAAGAGGACTTGTGCCACAAAACAAATTTGGTTGAGAGAGTGGCTATAGCGGGAGGGTGGAGGGAGGGTGAGGGAGAAAGGGGGAACAGATGACAAGGTCTGCATATGGCCTCCTCCCTGGGGGACGGAGAGTGGAGAAGTGGGTGAGGGAGACGTTGGATGGGGTAAGACATGATAAAATAATAATAATTAATAAATAAGGATTCAGGGGGAGGGGGGAGGGGGGAGGGAGGAAGCAAAATGAGCTGACACCAAGGGCTCAGGTGGAAAGCGGGTGTTGTGAGAATGATGAAGTCAACATGTGTACTAATGTGCTGGACACAAATGACGTATGTACAGATTGTGATGAGTTGCATGAGCCCCTAATAAAATGATTATTTAATTAAAAAAATATCAAGAGGTAGCATATGCGCAATTAGTAATGCCATTGGAGGAGGAAGGCATTGCACACTGTAGCTGATGGTGAAAACCTGTCTCCAACCATTGATAGAGCGCTCACTGAGATGTTTCCAGAAAATGGATGCAATGTTGGAAGTACTATATATGAAATTTTATAAGACAGCTATTGAGCAGTGATTGAAGAGATCCTTATTTGTGCCTATTCTGAAGCAAGTAATCCATGATGTGGAGGATTCTGAAGTTATTGAACAATACCTTCACTAGCACACACAAGTAAAATTTAGAGAATTCAAAAACAGTTGTAGCACTACCCTAACACTGACCTTCGAGAAATGCAAGCCCAGTTCAAAAGAGGGCTTGTGAAATGAGGAAGATCATTATTAATATCAGATGAATCTTGGCTGAAAAGAGCAAATACTCGGCTTTATTGATTGACTGTGTGAATCATAAATAAAATGTGGATTGCAGAATGCATAATTAAACTCATAAGGAACCCCTTATAGACCAAGAGGAAGTCCTTAATCTAACAGACCAAGGGTTAAGATAATACATGAGACTCTATGTAATATATTTTAGACATCATAGCAGGAAGGAACAGACCCTGGAGAGACATCATGTTTGGTGAAGTGGAGGGTCGGTGAATAATGAGCCTCAACAGGATGGATTGGCGCAGTAGTGGGAAAATGGACTTAAGTGGGCAAGGATAGTTCAATGCTTAATTCTACTATATGTAGGGTCTTTGTTAGCATAATCAACGTTGCCTAACAACTACACCAACAGAATAAAAAGGCAACTGAATATGTTATACTTTGAAAATATTGACCTAAATATGCTTATTCTAAGAAGGCACATTATTTTCAATGTTTAGGCCTGGTGAATAGTCGGTGCTAGGTTCTACTGGATTAATTTTTAAATATAAAATAATTTTATGAGACAGTTGTGGAGAAGTGTGAAATGGGAATATGTTTACTCTCAATATCCAAATACCTAGATGCTACAAAATAAACAATTATTGTCCTGGGATTACTTTTAAAAATTAATAACTTCTTCTTGGGTGGTTTGCACATTGGCCTGCTAACCAAAAGGTCAGCAGCTCATACCCAGCAAACACTTTGTGGAAGAAAGATGAGGCTTTCTAGTTCTGAAAAGATTTAGAACTTCTGAAACCCTATATGGGGTTCCTAGGGATCAGAATCAACCGAAAGACAAAGGTTTGGGGTATGATAAAAGATCCCTGATGGCAATGAGAATAAGCACCCAGCTATTAAGCAAAAAATTATAACCCCCAACTGCTTTCATAGAATAATGTAGCCGTTAGCATCCATAAAGATTAGAGTTCTGAAAACCTGATTTTTGCCCTACAGCTGTGCTTTCCGTTGAAATCTACTAACAATGGTTTAATTTTGTTTGTTTTTGTTTTGTTTTGCTTTTTCTTTTTAATTTTTTTTTTAGTACTAGAGTTCTCCACACTCAGAAACGATATACCTGTTTGCAATCACCACACTAAACAGAAGATACTGCTTTAATTGTACACCTTACTCCCAGAGATTATATCACTGAAAATCATGAACCATGTTTAATTAATTTTTGTGTTCCCAATGTTCTCAGTACATTGTCTCACATAATGAGAACCATAGAGAAACATTTGTTAAATAAAGTTAATCTAAAGCCCATTGTTTATAACCTTGGGCCTTATGCAATTATCTAAATTAAAATATCTATGCAGTTGTTTATTATTTTTAATGTGCTAGTTAAAAATTGCCTCAGGGTAAATATATTCTCAAGGAGCGATTGATTCTGGTTCACAGAGTCAAAATGTCTCATGTGAATACATCGTGTAAACTAGTTTTTGTCTTCTATAGCCAAAAAAAAGTCCATTTAATCATGGAGAGGTATCCGTTTGGTGGGAGTGGAGGAATGAGTCTTTTGGAATATTGTTTTCTTCATTAAAAGGAATTAAACATAAGTGCGGTATTTTTCATATTCGCTGTTGACATACAGTAGTAGAATAATTCTGAGTATAATCCATTTACCCAGGACTTTTAGATAAAACTTTCAAATATAGAATCTTCGTTCAGTCCTCTTAGATGTTGCTTGCTCTAAATAAAGATTCCATTTTTGTGCAATGTCCGATTCCATCAGGCTTTCCACTTAGTAGTGAGTTAGGGAGGGTTCAGATGGCATCCTTTCTCTTACTCTTTCCATCCCCCTGGATGGTGTAGCTTTGCTAGACAGGGTTTTCCTGTACTTAGCCTCGCAGCATGCATGACTTCATCTTGTCACCTAGACTTTGAGTCTCCAGTAAACAGAATTGCACTCAAAAATCAAACAAATGAGTTTGGAAAAAAAATGTATAAAGACGCAGATTCAAAAAAGAGCTTTCCAGGATTAAGACCTTGTTCACTTTGCTGATGTCCATGTATTGTATCATCCTGGTTTTCCACCATTTTAATATGTAATCCTTTTACATTCAATTGCCTTGTTTATTATACATCTAGTTGAGTTCCTTTACACATACTGTGTTATTACTTATTCCTTATTGTGAATTTTAAAAGTGTTTAAAGGGTTTGTTGGTACAATAGTTAAGCATTTGGATACTAACCCAAAGTTCAGCGGTTTAAATCCAATAACTGTTTGCAGAAGAAAGACGCTGCCGTTTGTTTCTGTATAGATTACACCTCGGAAAACTTGTACGGAAGTTCTGCTCTGGTCTATGTGACGTGGCAGCATTCTGTAAAACTAATTTAGGATTCATTCACCTGTGAGGGAGAAATGAATGTCCTATGGACATTCTTGGTAGGCCAGTGACTGAAACGATAGAACGCTGCAGGAATGCATTTTCTGTAGTTACTATAAATGAAGACCTCTCTAAAGCAGATGTTTTCTCAGTCTAGATTTCCTGTATATCACTGCTCTATTGCTCTTATGAATATAGTCTCTGAGCTGTAGTAGGAAACAATGAATACGTTTGGGACAGTCTGCACGTCTTTAGGTACAATTGTACTGTTGTGAAAACAGAGTAGGCCACATTTGTGCTTTGTTGTTTGTTTTCTGGCTGTTCAACTCCACCTGTACACAGTATGTTGTCTGCTCAATATTTCATTCTATTTGGCATCCGTAAATCATGACTCCAAACTCTTTCCCCCCAGATACTGGGTAAAATGCCAGCTTCTTTACTTGAGGCAGTCAACGTTTTTTCCCCCATGAAGCCTTTGAGCAACCTTTTGAATTTAATTATGACTGTAAAGTTAAAAGAGAAAGTCAAACTGCTTCTTTACTTATTCTTATTCTCAGTAGGTCTCTATTCAAACATGACTTGGCTTACAAAGAGTTATAGAATGATAATAACGGAAGCGTTTTGTCCCTTTGTGTTACGATGCTGTCCTCCAAAGAGCTGCTTGACGCGAGCCGTGTAAACTACCTCAACTGTTACTTAGAAGATTCTTCTGTAGATATAAAAGAAATGAATTTATGGAATTGGTCTTTGAAGCCCAGACTTAAAGATATCTCATAATCTTTCATTAAAAATCATACTGTTTCACAAATTTCACACTGTGTCTCTATTAGCCTTACTTTAGTATGTAAGCTTCACAGAGAGGGCACAGCAGTGGGAAGGTTGTACATCGTGTCACTGTATTGTAATGGGATTGTACATATGGTTAGTTGGATCAAAGCCCTTGATTTAAACCGTGTATGAATGAAATCCCCTTAAAACATCATTTATGGAAGTAGGATATTTTCATGAATGTTACCAGAATTATTTTTGTGTCTCAGACAATGTATCAACATAATTAACATTTATTTTGAGTAACTGGGATTTAGAAATCCCTGGGAGGTGCAAATGGCTAATATACTCAGTAGCTAACTAAAAATGTGGAGGTTCAAGTTTACCCAGAGGGACCTTGGAAGAATAGTGTGTTGAACTCCTTCCGAAAAATGAGCTCCTAAAAGCCCTGTCTGCGTAATTCTGCCCTGAGGGTAATGGTTTTCCCTGAGTCTGGGTGCCTGGGTCTGTAACAAATTGAGATTTTGGGACCAGGATTTATAAGAGGAAACTTCACAAAGTGGGAAAATGGGTTCAATGTACATATGCATATTCTTGCATAAGGTTATATTTTATTTGTCAAAAATGTACATGTTTATTTTTCTAAAACAATAGACCAACATGGTATAAATTGTAGAAAAGAACTTATTACAAAGATGAATTGTTCTTTATTTTATGCCTACCTATCTCTACTTTAACTTCATAAAATAAAATAAATGTAGTATGAAAAGTATTGAATTATCAATATTAAATACTATTAGTCTTCCTCTATGCAAGATGAGAACATCACGTATATATTTGTAACATTTTTCTTTTTAGACATATTGAATATTAGGTCACTATTTTCATGCTTTACAAGTTAGATTTACAATTGTATCGAGGCACAGAAACCTATAGTCAGTTTTTCAAAATTTTCTCTGATCTTAATTTTGGGAACTCTTGTTTGATTTCTCATTGTTTACTTTTCATATCCCACCATAAGTTTTACAAGTCTCTTTTAAAATAATAATTTATTTACTTATTGGTTCTGGAGAATGTATTAACATACAGCAGATACTGCACCAGTTCAACAATGTCTTCAAGCCCAATTCAGTGAGTTGTGCACCTGTTCTCAGCCTGCTTTTCCAGGTCTCTCTCCATGAACGTGAACTTCCTGGCCTCTCGATTTTCTACTCTACTGTTCAAGTCACTAGTGACCATTTCCCCATAGACAAGGGTCTTAAAAGAGCACAATCCTTAAGGCAAATATCCTCTTCTAATTCAGCTATAAGTATTTTTCGGTTGCATGGCGACTTTCGAAAATATTTTGGTTTAAAGTTCACAGGTTATTTTATAGTCATCATTTTTTAGGGACCACCCAGCTTCTATAGCTCGAGAAAATACGAGTTCTATGAGAATTATGTTCTGCCTTTTCCCAATTTTGATCAGCATTAGTCTCAGGTCTATTTATACCTTCATTTCACTTTGTAATGTTAACGATAGGTAAAAGACATCACTTTGAATAATTTTAGAGATCATAGGAAAGGAAAAATGTAGATTAATAAAAATACTCATTTTAATTAGTTGGTAAATTGATAAATCAAACATGCAACTCAATGTCTTAAAAGTGGCATTTTTGTTTCTCTATGTTTTTTATATTTTTCATGGAAATTTAAGATACAACTATATAGTAAGAATTAAAATGAAAGTTAAATCTCAAAATTACTCATCTCTAAATACATTTATGTTGCCAACTAATCATCTTTTTCTGTTATAATATTTTTTCAAAAACTTGTTGAGGAATTTTAGAGGACATATTCTATTTTATTTAACTAGTTAATG
Source organism: Echinops telfairi (assembly GCF_000313985.2). Lineage (NCBI taxonomy): Eukaryota > Metazoa > Chordata > Mammalia > Afrosoricida > Tenrecidae > Echinops > Echinops telfairi. The sequence continues at coordinate 15,274,769 of NW_022109767.1, forward strand.
AAAAAAATACATTTTTCTAGGACTCTTCAAACAAAGGACTTTTCATTAATTTTATCATGAATAATACTATACAAATGTAATAATAAATAAAACTGCAGCAGATACTATTTTCATATAAATGTCATTTATGAGTGAAAATATAATACTGCTAATGCTTTACTAAAACTCAGTTATCAAAATACACATGAAATTTATGTTTACTTTAATGTGAGTCAGAATTTACTTGATGATAGTGGGTTTGGTGTTGCTTTTGGTCTATATCTTAAAATAAATATTCCATGGCAAATAACCTATAGTGATGCCTCTATATTAGTTAATGAATGGGTCTAAAATTAGACTTTCATGTTGAATTCCATTAGATCGCGGAAGCCTTTTTAAACGAAGTCTGTTTGTTTACTGATACACACACAGACATGTCCAGTCACTTTCTCAATATCACAGAATGGGATAATAACAGAAGAAAATAATAAGAATACCGATAAGAAAATGGACCTTGGAGATATATGCAAAAAATCATACCACACTTTAAGTAAATTTCAGGAACTCTCAAATATCCTCAGAGATATTCTCTAAAGAACTTCTCAAATGCTGTTGTTCTTGTTGCTCTTACATCCCATTGACGTGGCGCTGACTCATAGCGAGTGACCTGTGTACTCAGAGCAAAACGCGGTCTGCTTCTGCACCAGCCTTGCGAGTGTTCCCTTGTTGCAACCGCTGTGTCTGTCTTCCCTTCTGTGTTGTTTGCTTGCCCCGTACTTTCCCAGAACGGTGTTCTTCTCCAGGAACAGCTCTCTCCTGACGATATTTCCAAAGTATTTAACATGAAGGCTCACCATTCTTAGTTCCAACTAGCACTTGGCCTTACTTCTTCCAGGAAAACTTGTGTGTCCTTCCAGCAGTCCGTGGTACTTTCAATATTCTTCCCCAGCATCCCAATTCACGCACATCACTTCTCCTTTGATCTTCCTTTATTCAATGACCAATTTTCACATGCATATGTGGTGATTGGAAATTCCAAGGCAAGGGTCAAGCACAGCCTAGTCCTCAAAGCAGCATCCTTGTTTTTCAAAACTCTAAGCAGGCTTTGAACAGCAAGGGTTACTTAATGCATGATGTATTTTGATTTCTTGATGACTCCTTCCATAAGCATTGATTGTGGATCCATGTAAGACAAAATCCTTGACCACTTCAAACTTTGTCCCATTTATCATGACTTTACCTATCAGTCCACATGTGAGGATTTCGATCTTTTTATCCTAAATAATTTTATTGGAAGCTCATACAAATCCATACATCTATCCATTGTGTCAGCTCATTTGTGCATTTGTTGCCCTCATCATTCTCAAAACATTTGCTTTCTACTTGAGCCCTTGGTATCAGCTCCTCATTTTTCCCCTCCCTCCCCGCTCCCCACTCCCTCATGAACCCTTGATAATTTATAAATTATTATTATTTTGTCAAGCCTTACATAGTTTGACATCTCCCTTCACCCACTTTTCTGTGTCCACTCCTCAGGGAGGAGGTTAGATGTAGATCTTTGTCATCGGTTCCCCCTTTCCACCCTACCTTCCCTCTACCCTCCCGGTATCGCCACTCACACCACTGGTCCTGAAGGGATCATGCGCCCTGGATTCCCTGTGTTTCCAGGTCCTATCTGTACCAGTGTACATCCTCTGGTATAGCCAGATTTGTAAGGCAGAATTGGGATCATGATAGTAGGGTGGGGGGAAGCATTTAAGAATTAGAGGAAAGTTGTGTTTCATCTTTGCTACACTTCACCCTGACTAGCTCATCTCCTCTCCACGACCCTTCTGTTAGGGGATGTCCAGTAGTCTACAGATGGGCTTTGGGTCCCTACTGTGCACTGTCCCTCATTCTCAATAATATTATTTTTTGTTCTTTGATGCCTGATACTTGATCCCTGCAACACCTCGTGATCACACAGGCTGGTGTGCTTCTATGTGGGCTTTGTTGCTTCTGAGCTAGTTGGCTGCTTGTTTAATCTTCAAGCCTTTATGAACATAATACTAAATAAATTAGCAAATTGAATGAAATTTATCTAATAATCCCAGTTTTAGAAAATATTGTGATATTTTGCTTTTTGTTACTAATAATCTCTTTTATTACTAATGATCTCAATTAAAATCTTCAGTTATTTTATTGTAAATGTCAGAGAAGTGATTTTGGTTTTCTTTTGCTAAAGCCAACCTGATTTTCAGATGTTACACTATTCACTTTTTTATCGATCTCCATATACTCATATTGTGACAGATTTGAATATAAAACTATTTAAAATAAAAGTAAAAGAAGAAACAGAGATAAGTGTATCTGGTGCCGAAAAAAATACTAAAGATCAGTGATCTTAAAACTATGTGTGGGAAAATATCAAGGTTTGTTTTTCAAGTTATATTTTGATTAGTCTGTAGATCATTTTTACTACAAATTTGCCCTAAAACAGCAGCAACTGATCATACACGGGGCTATTATAGAAGTGTGAATTCATATCAATCTCTCTAAACTATGATCTTCAGTGTTCATGCTTACCAAAATGCGGTAAGAGACAGAAGCCAGCTGGGAAGCACTCTAGAAACCACATTTTGAGTAGTGCTGTCCAAAGATTCGCTTTCTCAGTCACTTTGAATGCTTTGGCGTGGTGTTCATATGATTAAGGGATAGGCATGTCTCCATTCTTTCCTCTCTCTAATTGGCTTTCAAATTAGTATTTTATGAGCCTGACAATGGTTGGAGAATATATATTTCTCGATTTCTTTTTTGCTACCCTTATTCACATTTAAATATTTATTTCCTGAGAAAATACTGTGTCTTTACCTTTATGCTAGAAAGGATGGAAAAATAGAGGAACCAGCACTAATGTTTTTGCTTTGACTGACAGTTTATGATTCAGTGTTAGATTGTGTACCACAGTAAAAATCCTACTGAAGTTCAGAGAAGAGGAAAATCCTAATATATGGCAGTGAGACATGCTTCAGGGAGGTATTGGAAGTGTGGCTGCCAATTGAAGACTGGGAAGGATTCAGTTAATAAAATGTGCAGTGTGTTTCTAATAGCTGTGGGGAATTGCTCTTTTTTAGAAAATATTGAAGCAAAAGTTCTAGCTGCAAAGCAAGACACATTTTTGAGGGAAATGGAGAACATAGAGTAAGATTTTAAAACTTCTTTTTCTTGTGTCATAGATTGAAATGGCTCACACTAAACTATTTATCAACTGAGATGTCAGTATTTTTCTAGGCTTGTTGTAATGACACACGTTTGCATGTATGCTGTGATGTGTTTACCCACCGTGTGATGTGATGTGATGTGATGAGTCCTGTTGTGAAGTAAGAATGTTAGAGTGGGCTTCAACACCCTGAAACAGAGCCATAAGGAGATTTATCAGTGATGAGAAGCCCGTCCCCAGGATGTGGTCTGCATCCACTTTCACTTTTCAAGAAATAAAAAGGCAGAGAAGTAAACAGAGAGAAAGCTACCAGCCACAGTACCACCAAAACAAGAGTTGGGAGAAGAGCACACCCTGTAGGCCCAGGATCCTTGTATGATAGATACATGGGCTCAACCAGGGAGAGATTGATGCCAAGACACACTGCACCCTCAGCTACGTTCACCCTTACCAAAAGGAAAGCCTTCCCCCGAAGGCACTGGATTCAGATATCAAGGCTCCCAAACTGTGAGAAAAAACATCTCTGCTTGCTAAGCATCCACTTGTGGAATCTCTCTTGCGGTAACGCTAGATAAATAAGACATGTGTAACTACTACTATTTCTATTTAGAGAACACCGGCACTAGGAAAGAACAATGGAAGAACGTATACAGACAGTAAGAGGGCTGCGTTGGTAGTTCCACCTTTTTCCTCTGAGACAATCTTACGGCATCAGTCTTTAGAAGCAGGCAGTGTTTCCAATGGGGAAATTGCTAGTAGGAGCGGAGATCCTACTCTGCAAACACCATTAAGAGGCTTGGTGATAGAGTGGATTTGCTATAGGCTGTGATCCATGTGGTCATCTGTTCGAAATCACCAGCAGTCCCTAGGGAGAAAGACTGGGCTTTCTACCCAGTGAAGGGTTGAAGACTAAAAAACCTACCGGAGGTCACTATGAGCCAGCATTAACTGCATGCCAGTGAGTTTAATTTGTAGTTTCAAGACAGAAAAACAGAGAGATGAAAGAGTGCAAACTCTTTTTGCTACTTTTAAAAGGATGATTAGTAGCGAATCGGAGGGTGGAACAATGGAAAACGAGTAAGGAGCCCTGGTAGCATAGTGGTTATACATTGGACTTCTAAATGCAAGGTCAACAGTTCAAAAGCACCAGTGGCTCTTCAGGAGAACACCTAGGCTTTCTAGTGCCATCAAGAGTTCCAGCCGTAGAAACTTACAGGTGCAGTTCTACCCACCCTACAGGGTCTCAGGGCGTCTCCATAAACTTGCTAGCAGTGTGTCTGGTTTTGGGTTTAGAGCTTCACGAAAGAAAAGAAAAAGTAATATATCCAAAGCTTCTAGAGATTTTTTAATTCTATATTTATCAATTCACTAGCCTCTCCTATCTTTTAATTCTATTTTTTAAATCAAAACACTACCCCTTCTTCCCTTTTTGACATAATCCAAATTGAACTCTGCTTTTCCAAGAGTGTAGCAAAGTAAATCCACCAAACCCACCACGCTAGTTACCCTCAGCTGGACTCGGGCGCCGGGGACCTCCAGGCCCGGGTACACGGGTGCTCCGCAGGCTTCTCAGGCTCTGCCAGTTTGAAAGCAGATTCCTCTAAGTATCTTAGAGGAAATGTGGTTGAACTGCAAATTTCTGGTGACCACTTGAACCTTTAATGCACGGCTCCTGACAGGGACATGATAAATCGACCAAATTACAAAACAACACAAAGCAAAGTGAGGCGTTGAGTCCCTTCCCACTCCTAGTGACCCCTGAAGGTGGAAGAGTACTGCCCCATTGTCTTCTAAGTCTGTAAGCACTGGGAAAGCACACAGCAACACGCCACACCTCTTGGCTCCTTAGGCTAAGTCTACCAGCTACCTAATGTAGTGCCTTAGGTTACTTTGTCCGTTGCCTTGGCATTTGGGCCCTTCCTGATACAAATGCAACTTTGCTCCTCTATAGCTGTGCAAATCACAGCTTTTGTAATATAAATTAGGCAGATAATCTGATATTTGTTTTTCCTTATATCTTCAAGTACCCTGCCTCTAATTGTTTGATTAGCCTGTATTTTTAGTGTTTTTGTTCTAATAATTCTATTTTAGATATGAATATTAATACTTAAAAAATTTCACATATAAATTCATTTCTACGTGTAAAGGTTTTGTTTTCACGTTTACATAGTCTTACTATACTACCAAGTCTTTCTGTTATTTTATACAACTTGTTAGTGTGTTTTTTAAGCTTCAATAACATAAATGTCCTTATTAGTTACATATTTATATAGATATGCCTCTTTTTGTACATGTGAATATATATATACTGATATATACAAATATGAGTTAATATACTGTTTTTTTCTATTTATTGATTTGTGTGTGTGTGAATTAGGTGGGGAATTTACATTTCAGACAAGTCTGAATATTTAAATATCTGGAGAATAATTCATTTAAAAATAAATTATAGTGGAGGGATTACTGAAGGCCGAAGAAAGAAGCTAAATCTTGTTAGCATGTAGAAAATTATGGGAGCGAAAGGTAAAGGTCGGAGTCTGTTGAACTGAATTCAAAGCAAATGTAGATACTTATACCAAATATCATTAGGAGTATCCATGAATGACACAGGGTGTATTTAGAATAGAGGTGTGAAAAGGAATACGAAAGAAGATGGAAATGTATTCAAGGACAACGTATTTCTGATAGTTAATTCTTAAAATAGAGCAAAATGGTAGTAAACGACAAAGGAATAAATTCATCTGTTAGACTTAATTATGTTTTCAAATCAGGTACCCATAAGCAATATTGAAATTGCTATATAAAAAGTTACATCACATAGTAATACGTCTTTCGCTGCCTTAAAATTTGGGAAGAGTATTCAGGAAATCTGTGATTAAATATACGAACGGGCCAAAGGAAATGAGATAAATTATGATCATGACTTAGAATTTTCTTATCCCTATTGATTCATGTCTTCATTAGTCCTAATATCTTATTAATACCCCTCACTCTAAGTGCTCGTCTACTTTCTGTAAAAATGTATTTAGAGATACATTTTGATGCATCTCTGGAAATCTTGCTCTTCAGAATGTATTATCTTAATCTTATTTTTGCATCTCTAACATCTTTAGTTCTTTCCCCCATTAAGCACTTAATGCGTGTAAAAGCACATTCTTCTACAACACTCATGCCTGGAAATAAGTATTAATCTATGTAATCTGACAAGTAATCATGCTATTATAAAATGGGGCCTAATAGACTCTCATCAGAAATAATTCCACAAAGTGAAGCAAAGAAATTCCAGGGCTGCTATCGGGAAACTTTTACTGGTTTGTAAAATGGATTGCAAGTCTGGTCAGCAATGTCTTATGGGGATAGAATACAAATAGGAAATAATGTTCCGTGTGCAGTTTCTTTTCCTGCTGAATCGTTTATCACAAACGAAGGGATGGACACGGCTCTGTGTTCCGTGACGGGTTGGCTAACAGTTCTGGGCCAGGTCACTCACGCTTTCCATTATTTTGGCTGATTGTGTTGTTGGTTTTACACAAAAGCAAATATTTTACGAACAGTTTTCCTAGATTTAGAGCCTTCCACCACCTTTCAGAAGTAGATCCTTTATAAATGATTTGGTCTCACAAAACATTTTCTTCCCAAAGACAGTTAGCATGCTACTGAAGAAAAAAAGTTTGGTATGGAATATTATGTTTTCCCAGAAATTAATGAATGGGAAGTAAAACAATGTACTCTATTCTGGTTATCCTCTCAGGGCAGAGTTCTGTCTGCAGGGGTTAGGAGTAATATTCAGATTAATGCCATTGGTTGGGCTCATATGCATGTTCTATAAAGCAAATATTATAACACCCAAAGTACCTGAGTCACCGATCACATGGAGGCTAAGGTTTTGTTTTTCCCTGCTTATATACTGGAAACCTTAGTAATATGTGTTAGTCTGGGTAGACTAGAGAAACAAATTCATAAACACGCATATTTATATAAGGGAGAGGTTTCTATACAAGAGGAATTGAACATTGAGAAAACATCCCAACCTAGCCCAGTCCAAGGCCATAAGTCTGATGTGAACCCATATGTCCAATACCAATCTATAAAGTCCTCTTCAGACTCACAAACACATGCAAAGAAGCCAAATGCAGGACGGTCACAAGCCAGTGGGTAGAGTCTTTGGGTCCAGTGGCGTTGTAAGCATCTCAGCGCTGGCAGGGGTCTCTACGTGGCTTCTCCGGCTCCCAAGTTCTGGTTGCATCCCTGTGGCTTGTTTTCTGCAATGTCTCCCAGGGAGTAGCAGAGAGAGAGTGGTGTCTTCCGCCTCCAAGAAGGAAGTATCAGATTTCCCAGAAGGCCATGCCCACATAGAGGTCTCTTTGACTATCTCCAGATTGACAGGCTAGACTCCACTCCTATACTCTTAATCCTTAAATTGACACCAGATTAGGTGACTACCACACTGTCCTATTCATAGGTGAACACTTATTACCTGCCCTGGGCTTTGGTTGAAGCTGGCAATTACTGGACTGGATTTTAAGCATTGGTGGACAATTCAGATTCCCCCTTAATTATGTCTAAAATTTGAGGAATATAAGCACCTGGCCATTAAATAACCATCTCATTTCAAGTTCCTCTGACTTCTGCATTATTCTTTCCATTTTGTACAGACTGCAATAGCAAAAATAAAAGATGTATTTATCTTATCAGTGACTACATGTAAAGTGTATTTTATATAACATCAGATGTTATTTGTATATAAAATAAATTCATAGGTGTTTTGATAATGTGAGCTGCTAATTTTGCTTCATTTTTCTTAAATGCAATGGTGAATGGGATGGCTGCTATAAAGATGACATTTGAAGAAGATCTAGAAAACAAAAGGAATGTTTTCTTTTCGCTTAGAAGGAAATGACTGGGATAAAGATATCTATGAAATTCAGCATCAGCTATCCATTATAAGACCTAGTGAAACTTTAGGGTGTGATTATCATTATATAAGTGTTTACCAGTATGCATAACTTTTATATTCAATTTAACTAATAGCCTACCTTGTAGAAGCCTTTCAAACTACAAATAAATTGAATGAATCAACAAACCAGTTCATTAGGAGAGGGAAAAAAGATAATGTGAAAGCAAATCAGAAAAAAGAAACAATGAGCCAAGTGGCATTTCTCGTTTAATGTTTAACATGATGGATCTCTCAGCATAATTTTCAAAGACTTCATGTCACTTCAGCATTCATAAAGTACAACAAAGGAGAAAATAGAGGACATTTTTCTCAGCTTAAATCACCTGTACAATCTTCAACTGTATAATCTTTAACTATAATATTTTATCATCAGATAAAAAGTTAATTTGCCTCTGACACCAAATTAAAATTATGTATCACATTGGATTAAAACAAAAACATCACGAATAGCCCTATACATATTGACTGCTTTCTCTAAACTTCTAATTCCCTTGAGCATTTGTAAGTTTTTGACAAAATATTGAGATGCTGGAGAGCACTGTGGATATGCCAGAGGGGCAGCCAGTGTTTGGGGAAGCTCTAATTTTACTCCACTGTAAAATTTACTCCACAGAAAAGAAGCTAGAGAAACAGAGGGGTCTTAGGGATACCATTGAATGCCTTATGTATAATTAGGGGTAAACCAATTATGTATAAATAATTAGTACTGAAAGAACTATATGCCACTAGAAAAATTAAAATAAATAAAGACATAATAGGTATTTTAAAGTGAGCTCAATTGTATTCATTTCTAATCACATTCAGTGGTTCAAAATATATCTCTATAAATCATGCTATAATAATGTCCATTTTATCTTAATGCCGAATGTAGTGTAGCAACAATCATGAATTTTATCCATAATACTGTGGTATCTGTCATATGATTTACATGTTTCATTCATTTTATGTTTCTTAAAATACAGGATGAAGTCTGTCCCAAAGCTGAAGGAGATGAAGTGCAGAGGTGTGTGTGGGCCTCGGCTGTCAATGTCAAAGACAAGTTTATTTACGTTGCCCAGCCAACTTTGGACAGAGTTCTCCTTGTGGATGTGCAGTCCCAAAAAGTTGTCCAGGTACTAATTAATCTTCCTTTTAAAAATAATTGTTTAAAAATTGAAGTTAATGTAATATTTCCTCTTTGTAGCTACTGTATTATCAGTTGAGCATTTTTGATAGCTAATTTTATTTCTTTAAGACTGGAAAATCTTTTAATTTTTAAAAGCCCTCTGCTTTCCTTGAAATTTATGAATTAGAAAATTAGTTCACTTATTTTTTTGCTTTCGGAAATTAACTATATGGGCATCTGGTAATATTAAAGCGAGTAGTTCCAATCTCTACTATGATCGCTTGCTCTGCCTGGAGCCAAGAGTAGTTCAGTCAAAGATGATCACTAAACTCACTGCTACAGAGTCAGTGCCGGTTCACAGAGACCGTGTTGACAGAGTAGAGCTGTCCCTGCGAGATTCTGAGACTATAAATTGGGGAGAAAGCCCAGGCTTCCTCCAGGGCAGTGGCTGATGGCATCCAACTACTGGCCTTCATTTAGGAGCACAACGTGTAACCTCTACAAGAACAAGGCTCCTCTGTCAAAGATAAAAGATTCTGATTGTTTGGTTTTTAAAGCGTCATGCAAAATATAAGGGTTAAATATTTCTTGTCTAATAGCTGCAATAGAAGGCTCCCCTCGAATATTTTACTTTAGTTGGCTTTACTAGAAGGTAGTAAAGCAAGCCAAGCCATATGACCACAGGTCAATAATAAAGAAAATATCTCCAATAAATATTGCTATGGTCACATTTGTATGATCTTCTGGCTTGACATTTATGACTTGAACCACTAACTTTTTGGTTTCTCCTAAATCCACATCTGGGAAATGTGAAAAATTCGGTAAAACTCAGCTGTACAGTTACCAACTTTCAGAGCACAATATGCACCTATATGCAGTCTGGCCTCAGTGTCAGGGTCCTAATGTACTAGGGAATATTGATTCTCATTTCAGTAGAAATATACTTTCCATGGTTTCATGAGCTAAATAGCATCTGTTAAGTGGTGGCAATAAAGAAAAACATCACATGAAGCTAAGGATTGCATTATTTAATGTACATAAAACATTAATAGCATGGCTAAGTATATGGATGTATGTTATACTTGTTTGCTATCACAACTTCAATGGAACAATGAGATCTAACTATTGCTTACATATATGTATGCATTTTGTTTCGATATATGGCTGATAGAGACTCCTGAAGTAGCTTGTACTCCTTCCTATCGTAATTCCTGACAAGAAACAGAATATCTGCTAAGTAGTTTAAAGTTAGAGTCTTCTCTATCCTTACTCTGATCCAATGCCCCTAAACAATTTCATGTGAATTCATTCATCTATTCGTTCACTTTGCCACCCATCTTCTGTACATTATTGAGTGTCTGTGTTTGTTCCCACAAATGAAAGAAGAAACAGATTCCTACTAGAAAGCCTGGGTAACTGCAGGGCTACAAGTTTACAGTGGATGGGCACTTAGTGGTTCTCGTGCTAATATTAGAATGAAGCATAAGACCAGGAATAAAAAGATGTATGGTCGTTCGACCAGAAAACTCCAGTGCCTGTAGGGTTACACGTTACCATGGATACCCAATCTAATGGTCCCATGTAGAGCATCAGAACCAGTTGCACTGACTATTTCATTTTATAGCATTCTGAGAGTTAAATCAAACATCCACCTTCTTTTCGGACACTACTTATAACAACCCCCCACTATTTATTTCTCTGTTAATTTTTGGCATCCATTATCCATATGCCTCAGTTATCTAGTGTTGCTATAATTGAAATACCAAAGAGGGTGTCCTGAGCAAATAAAAACATTTTTTCCTCACAGTTTATGAGGCTAGAAGTCTGAACGCACAGTGTGATTCTAGAAAAGACCCCTCTCTCTGTCGGCCTTGTGAGGAGAATCTTGTCTCTTCGACCTGCTCCTGGGGTATCTTCTTGTGTCTTGGCATCTCTTTCCCCATCTCCTTCTCTCACTTGCTTGTTTCATCTCCATACTATCGCAAAAGAGATTAATTAAAGATTTATTTTGCACTAATCCTGAATTATTAACACGAGGCATACAACCCATTCCACAAAGTAAATTGTAACCATAGACAAAGCTATAGTTTACAGCGCATATTTTGTGGGCATACAATTCAGTCCATGACATTCTACCCTTTGGCTTACACAAGGCATTCCCTCGTCCCCTTAAAAACCACATTTAGTATGTTAACTCATGCCAGAAGTATTAAGCCAACCCCAGGTTTAAACTATCATCTTCTCTGAAGCATCTGAATAAAAAAATGAGTGAGATATTTGACATATTCCATCTTGAGGGAAAAGAACTCTTCATTTGAGAACTTGTGCAATCCAGAGTACAGGTTATCCTCTTCCAAAATACACTGAAAGCAGACACACCAGATAGACATCCATTGCAAATAGGGTAAATGCAAGGAGAAAATGGGATCCGATACCAAGGTCAAAATCCTGTGGAACAGACACTTGAAGATAATGATCTATTCTTTGAGATCATCTGAGCAATACCCCACCTCCAGACTCTGCACTGTTTCCATGCTCTCTGGAAGTTGAATGAAAGCTCCTTTGCCAAGGGCTCCAGGTTTCACTAACAGAACAGAACCTGCTCCCATTGCTTCAGGCAGCCCCCCTTTCCTAGTTCAGGGGATCCTTGGGGATATCAGTGGCTAAGCATTGTACTGCTAATCACAAGATCAATGGTTCAAGCCCACAATCTGCTCCTGAGAGTGAAAGATGCAGCTATCAGCTCTCATAAACATCACAGCCTAGGGAACCCATGGTAGGAGCCCAGACAGCATCGTGGGTACCAGTTGGGCTGCGATCCACATGGTCAGTAATTCAGGATCAGTAGCAGCCTCTCAGGAGAAAGACTGGACTGTCTACTCTCATAAACAGTGACCGTCTGGGGAGCCCACAGGGGTCACTCTGAGTCAGCCTGACTCCAAGCCAGTGAGTGTGGCGTTTGAGTTTTGGAGTAAACCTTAGGAGGTAGCATTTGAGTAAGAGCCAACGGCACAGAACAGAGAAGTTCAAGCTGCATTGACCGCATTAGCTAAACACAAGGCACCAGGAATTGATGGGATACCAATTGTCTTAGTCTGAGTACTTTAGAGAAACAAATCCACAGAAACTCATGTATAAGAGAGAGTTTTATATAAAGATTAAGTGCACAGCAAGAAAACATCCCCACCCAGTGCTGCCCAAGCCCACAAGTCCAGCATTAACCCATATGTCTGACACCAATCCACAAAGCCCTCCTCCATCTCACAAAACACACACAGTGGCACCGACTGCAGGAGGAAAGCCGAGTCAGTGAACGTGTAAGCATTTCAGTGCTGGCAGGGGTCTCCACACTGCTGCTCCAGCACTCAGGGCTGCTTCAGGGTAGGTCCATGAGTCTCCTTGGGGATGTCTTTCAGGAAGTGGCCTTGCAAGCTGAAGCAGGGAACTGGCTAAGGCAGCTGCACCCTGGTTCAATCATTACAAAGCAAGAGACCCTAGATCTCGAAAGGCAAGGCTCACCGAGCCATTTATCTCCACCCTTCAGTAACCCCACATGTGTTTATCGGCCATGTTGACACGATAAACTTTAACTACATCACCGATTGAAATGTTTCAACAAGCTGGTCAAACACTGGACACACTTACCCATCTATGCCAAGAAATTTGGAAGACAGCTAATTGGCCAAAGACTGGAAGAGATTATTAAGAGTACCCATTCCAAAGAAAGGGGACTCAATAATGCTCAGATTATGGAACAATATCATCGATATTACATGCAGACAATGTTTCCTGAAGATCATCCAGCAAGGTTGCAACACTCCATTATTAGGGAGCTGCCAGAGAAGAGGACACGTAATAGGGAGATTATTGCTGATGCTGGATGGATCTTGGCTAAAAGCAGAGATTACCAGGAAGATGTTTACTTATGTTTTATTGATGACACCAAGGCATTTGACTGTGCACATCATCACAATCTATGGATAGTCTTGAGAAGAATGGGGACATTTTATTGTGCTCATCAGGAATTTGGACACGGATCGAGAGGCAGAACGAAGTATATTGCGTGGTTTAAAATTAAGAAAAATGTGTATCAGGAGTGTATCCTCTCCCCATATTTAGTCGATCTGTATATTGCTGTTGTCGTCAGGTGCCATCGAGTCAGCTCCGACCACAGGTACCTTATACACAACAGAACAAAGCCCTGCAGTTTCCTGTGCCACCCTCACAATTGTCCCTGTGCCTGAGTGCATTGATGCAGCCCCTGCATTGATCCGTCTCCTCAATGGCCTTCCTCATTGTCACAGCCCCTCCCCTTTAGCAAACATGACGTTCTTCTCCAGGGACTGGTCTCTCCTGACAACATGTCCAAAGTCTGTAAGACAAAGACTTGACCTTCTTGCCTCTATGGAGCACAGTAACCTTACTTCTTCTCATCAGATCAGTTTGGCTGTTTGGCCATCCATGCCACTTTCAGTGTTCTGCGCCAGCACCACAAGTGAAAAGCAACTGTTCTTCTATAAGCTTCCTTATTCAGTGTCCAACATTTTTATTCAATCCAGATGCTCTGATTATTTTTTCACAATATAGCTTGTAGCTATACATGAGGTTGAAACTATGGAAACTCTATTGAATAAGGTAAAAGAGAGGAACTGATACCAAGGGGTCAAGTAGAAAGAAAATGTTTTGGAAATGATGATGGCATCATATACAAGTGTGCTTGACATAATTGATGTACGGAATGTTATAAGAGCTGTAAGAGCCGCAAGTAAAATTATTTCTAAAAAAAAGAAAAGAAAACTATTTATAGCTTTACTCTGTGTGCTGAGCAAATAAGCAGAGATGCTGGATTATATGAAGAAGCAACAAACATCAGATTTGAAAAAGGCTGATTAATAACCTGTAATATTCAGAGGACACATGCTTGCTGAAAGTGAAGAAGGATTGAAGCACTTGCTGATCACCCAGGATTATAGCCTTATGTACAGATTACAAATCATTGTAAAGTATAGCAAAATCCTCAAACCTACACCAATAGAAAGCAGCATGATACATGGAGAAAACATTGACATTGTCAGGATTTTGCCTTGCATGGATCTGCTCTCGATGCTCCTGGCATCAGCAGTAAAGAGATTACAAAACACATTACATTGGGTAAATCTGCGGCAAATGTGTTCAAGAGAAAAGCCATTACTTTGAAGACTAAGGTACCCAAACCATGGTGTTCTCCATTGCCTCAGATGCAAGTAAAAGTTGGACATAGAGTAAGAACACTTAAGAAGAATCCATGCATGTGGATTGTGGCAATGGAGAAGAATACGGAAAGTACCCTGGAGGACCACCACCACAAAGAGATCTGTATTGGAAGAAGTGAGGTCAGAGTGCCCCTTAGAGTCAAGGATGGCAAGACTTCATCTACATACGTTGGACATATGATCAGGAGAGACCAGTCCCTGGAGAAGGACCTCGTGTTTGATAAAGTGGAGCGCAGCATCACAGACACATGCCCTCGATGAGGCGAATTGACACCGTGGCTGCATCGCTGGGCTCAAGCATAGGAGCAATTGTGAGCATACTGCAGGGCTAAGCAGGGCTTAGTTCCGTTAGTTATAGGTTGGCTGTGAGGTGAAACGGAATTGATGGCACCTTACAACACCAACAGCAACAACTTTGATCTACTACTTGACAATAAAAGTATTAAAAATGTCACCTAATAAAAGATCGACTATCAATAATGAGAATAAAGTCTACATTTTAAGCTTGAGACTTTTTGAAAAGTGAAAACTAAGGTTACAAATATCAGTGAGATTGTTTAAATATTGTACAGCCCTTAGCATATAAGCATGAAAAGGGATGATTTGCTATGTAATGTTAAGATTTCTCATGTTATTCAATAATGGTAGTAATATTTGTTAGGTTGCTGTATGTTCTATTACTTTCGTTTATTAAATTTCAAATGTGTTCAAGGAGAGAATAAAATTCAAATCGACAATTTATATAAACAAATACAGTAGAAAAAGATACCAAAAAATAAAAATACAAAACAAGAAAAGTTAAAATTAATGAAAACTTCCCAAGTACTATCAAGTCAACTTACAGTGACCTCTAGAGGCTGCTTTGCAGAGCCGTAAGTCTTGACGGAGAAGCCTTGGTTGGTTGGGCTGCTAACCTCAGCAAGGTCATCATTTGAAACAACCATCCACCTCACAGGAGAAAGACAGGGCATTCTGTTCTCCAAACCCACTACAGTCTTTGGTTCTCCAAAGCCAAAGGGGCAGTTCTAGCCTGTTCGATAGGATCCCTATGAGTTGGATGTGACTTGATGGATGTGAGTTGAGTAGCTGAGTTGGGGTTGGATTCTGTTCCTGGGTGAGCTGAGTATTTGAATTTTAATCTATATGGGAAAAGATAGCCTCATCCTTTTCCCGAAGAGTGGCTGGTGACTTTGAACTTCTTATATTGCAGTTATCTGAAACTTAAAATGGTAGATTAGAATCAAATATGCCCATTAAATTAAATTAACAATAAATATGTCCATCATTACAGTAATAGATAATGGGCCTAAATAACTAGCTGAAAGGGAAAAAAGATATTGGTATTAATAAATGATAATCTAGCTACATGCAGATTATCATTTAAAAACCAAAAACCAAAAGCAACTCAAACATCACTAGTGACCCTGTTGTTGGACAGAGTAAAATGGTCCCTGTAAGTTTCTGAGTCTGTAACTCTTTATGGGAGTTGATAGCCCCGTCTTTCTCCAGTGGAACAGCTAGTGGGTTCGAACTGCTGACCTTGTGGTTAGCAGTCTGTGTTAGGCTGGATTTACTAGAGAAACAAATCCAGGGGCACTCATATTTGTATAAGGAAGAGTTATATATCAAAAAGTTTTATATGTTAGCAAAGCATCCCAGCCAGTCCAACTTTATGATACTAGTCCATAAGTTCCTCTTCAGCGTCACACAGGCACATGCAATGATGCGGAGTGCAGGAAAATCACAGGCTGGTGGGTACAAGGTTGTGTGGATCCAATAGCACAATTCATCACAGGGCTCTGGCAGATCTCCGAGGGGTTCACCAGCAGGAAAGTGAAGTCAGAGAACGAGGGGAGGATTCAAGGGCCCTCCTTATGAGAAGACCATGCCTACTAGGGGGTACCATCAGGCTGTGACTTGATTGATAGACCCCACCCCTATACTTTTAAAAACCTTCAACATGAAATTATGTTGCTACCACATACCATCCTTTGTCAACTTGACACCTTTATACAACCCTTTAGCCATATATAATTTTTAAACAAAACAATAAGAAAATATTTGTGCCATACAGGATAAAACTGAAATGCTTACAATCAAAATGTGCCAGTCTCATTAAACATAATATTCTATGTTTAACTAAACAAAAATGGGCTATGCCTAACAATTGCAGTTACGTGAATTCCTACACCATAATTCTGTCAAAATATTTCCCACCAATGAAAGCTTGTAAGCGGGCCACTGCAGGCCGTTATCAACCCATTTTGGGTGTTCCGTTCCTACCTAGCCTTTCTGTCACCTCTGTGCTGTGAGGAGCCGAGCATGTTCTCTGATGTGAAGAACCTTCATTCCAGTTGGAACTTTTGAGTCCACATTGATAAACAAAGTCAAATCAGGACAGGTCATCCATAAAGTCAGCAACAATATATACCACTTCACAAGCTCACATATCTTCATCTGGTCGGGTTCTGGTTAATTCAATGTGGGCGGCCACGCTTAGACCCACTAGGCTGCCCATTGGCCGCCTCGCCTTTCAACCTTGGGCCCTGTCAGAAATTCTCAGCAACTTGATAGGACAGGGTAGAACAGCCCCCTGTGAGTTTCTGGGACTGTAACTGAGGGAGGGAAACTTTGGGATTATGGAGGCTACGGAATCCCTTGATGACAACAATGAGAGTAGCAGCTGTAATGATTTGGGCCTTTTTGTGACAGTTTGTTGTATACCATTGTAAAGATCACCTTCGTTTATGAAATGAGAATTTCTATACTTGTTGCATTCAGCCTGGATGCCTATTCACTAATTGCCCTCGAGTTGATTTTGAATCATAATGGCCCAATATAGCAGAATAGAAATGCCCCTTAGGGTTTTTGAGAGTGTACTTCTTTTCAGAACTAGACAGCTCCGTTTGTCTTTCTTGCAGTGGCTGGTAGGTTTGAACTGCCCATCTGTGATTTACCGCCTAAAGTGTAAGCACTGAAGTAACTTCCTGAAGCCTAAAACCCACTACTATTGAGTAATTTCCAATACAGTTCCTAGATTAAATCTTGACTGGAACTTAACAGACTCATCTTTCTCCCCAAGAGCTGCTGGTGGATTTAAACCACATTTCAATTAGCAGCCTCTTGTTGACTGCGACTAGCAACCTCCAATGGTAGACTTAGGCTACTGATGCATTTGAGGTTTCTTTTAAAACAAAATGTGTGATCTTTTCCACTCAATTCTTTGTGATCACTGTGAGTCAGAATCAGTTCAAAGGCGTTGGATTATTATGTGATGAGATATGGTAAGGGGGTAAGTATTCAACTGTTAAAAGGTCAGCCATTCTTACTTACTAGCTTATTTGCAAGAGAAAGATGTGGAATTCTGTTTCCATAAATAGTCCACTGCCTTAGAATTGATCCCAGCACACAGTGGCCCTGTTGGACAGAATGGTACTGCCTCTGAAGTTTACAGAAGCAGACTCCCTGGTCTTTCTCACACACACAAACAAGAATTTGATTACTTAGCTCACTTGTCCACCAAACATTTCTACTCTGTCCTAAAGGCTACTTATGATTCAAATCCGATGACTTGGCAACAGGTGTGGTTTGGTTTAGATCGGTGTTATGTGAGCATTAGTCTACAATAGCATATAAAATGACAGATTTAAGTTGAATTATGGTTAGCCTACTGATTATTCTTTTATACTTCAAAATACTTATCTTACAACATTAAATTAAAAACATATTTCTTAATTTTCAAAATATCCTGTACTTTAGAGCTCTGTAATATGTTAATAATCCTAGAAAATGGAGCTTGAAAAATGTAGAAAGAGAATATTTCAACCTAGTGCATTCACAACATTCAGAAAATCACCTCTACCTGTGATTTAAGCCTTGGTTGGTATCTAAGAACAGAGAGCCCTGCATTTGAAATTTAAATCAAAATGTAAAGTTAGTTTTACAAAACGAAGTGCAAAAGTTGTTTTGGGAATATTTACTCAATTGAGGCCGGATTTTAAAAACTTCTTCTTTGTATACAATGAGCTTTGGTGGCACATTGGTTGCAGTGCTGGGCTGGTACTTGGAAGCACCGTGGAGCCGTCTGCTCTGTCTTCTGGGGTCATGATGAACTGGAGTTTAATCAAAACTACGGCAACACCCTTAGTTTTCTGGGTTTTCATTTTCTTTGATTCTAAATGATGTAACGCCTCCTGTTCACTCTATCCTCTTTACTTATTTTTTTCTCATCAGAGTGTATGATGCAGAGACAACTAACACCCCTCGCTATATGGTAAATTCAGTTATTCGTCTCCAGAAAAACACAAGAGATACTGTAGTTAAAGTCCAACATCAAAATGCCCTTTTCTTTAACAGACATAAAAAGAGAAAGAAAACAACAATGTGGCACTTTTAAAATTTTAATCTTTCGCTCTTGCTCTTTTTAAGCCAGTTAAATTAAGTCCTTGGTATTTCATCTTCTTTTATCTCAGGAAAATAAATATATTCCTGACCTTTTTAATGTATTTGATTATGTGGATGGGTAGTTAATGCATATGTGAGACTACACAGTTTAAAATGTGAACTGAGCTTGAAACATTTTATCATTAAAATATTTTCTTTTTTAAAAAATATTTTCTTGATAAAAATATTTTATATATTTTGAGAAATAGGAGAATTCTTGTATACTTGTTTTGGGAGATACATAGAAATAATCATTATCTTCAATGAAAAACTAAAGGGTCACACTTTTTTTTTTTAACTGCAATGAATCACCTCACTGAAGCCTTAAACGTCAAACTGTTTCACTTACTGCTCTCCTTCCTATTAAACGTTTTGTCAGACTGACAGGACAGGAGCTGTTTTCTGTATAAAAGATTAGTAAACAACTGACCTCATTTTGTCCTCCATAGAGCAAAATCTCTTTCTGCTTGGATGCAGACGTGGCTTATACTCACACCGCCAGAGAATTCTTAAGTATCATCAGTGGTCTTCTCCAGCCGTTAGCACATTATCTTGAGATTCTACATCATTAGTTTAAATTAGGTTCACTTAATTAGCCAGCTGGCCCTCTCCTTGTCAGACTGATAAACAAGCTGTGCTTCACTGTACCTTCATGTCAAACCAACCCCCAAGTTCTGTGTTTCATTTTTATTTTATTTCACTTTTACAAAATAAGCTGCCTTTTTTTTCCCCCGCATTGTTTTTTTTTTTTAATCATTTTATTAGGGGCTCATACAACTCTTATCACAATCCACATGATAATACAACTGGTCCTTGACCAATGTGTCATGAATTTGAAATCTGTTGTTACTGTTTTTCATCTGAAGGAATCTTGATGAATGTGTGTACCACTGTGTACTCTGTGAGTGAGTCCTGGTGGAACAGTGGTTAAAGCTCTCAGAAGGTAACCCTAAGGTTGGTAGTTCCAACCCATGAGCCCGCCATGGGGAATAGATGTAGTAGTCTGCTCCCAGAAAGAGTTACATCCTTGAAAATCCTGAGTCAGTTCCGTTCTATCCCACAGGGTCCTTGAAATTAGGAACCCACAAGATGGTAATGGATTTGGTTTGGGCTTATGTAGTTTGCAATAATAAAAGGATTAATATTTGCCTATCAACAAAGGGAAAATTATAAGTAAATTATATCCTTAAATTATGTTTAAAAATATAAAGATAAACAAAATAGCTTTTGTAAGCACTTTTGTAAAGCTATAAGATATGGAAAATTAATTTTGATATATAATAAGGTATATTTAAACATTTAAAAAAGAAACAGTAATATATTAATATGTAAAACTCTGAAATAGCACATTTCTGAAAAATTAATAAATGTATAATCTAGGACCTAAATTTCTAAATAATTACAATTAAATCACTATCATTTTGACATAGTGTTTTTTGAAAGGATCATTTATGAAAATACTGAATAATTCTATATTTAATGAGAAGGATCATGTTTTAATGACTTGAGTAATACAGTAACAAAGCAGTGTCCAATATATGACAATATCTAGTAGTAGTCACTATCTAAGACAAATGTCAACACATAGAATTAGAATATCTTAATCAAAAAGAAAAACTTCCACAGGATACAATAGATCAGAATTGATCCACTCTGTCTTATTAGGGTGGGGGTTAAATCATGAGCTAAAATTGAGTCTCATTTCATAGACTTCTCAAGGCAAAACTTGAGAACAATTTTTCTTACAAATATTATTAGCATTGAAACACAAATGTAGATGAGACAAACTTTGTATGTAGGTTATCTGAGGTAAAAAAATGACCAAATAACCAAAATATTTATACTTTAGTATATTCCTGAATAGTGTAACTAAATATTCAACATAATTAAATTTCCAATTCTTCATGAATTAAACGGATGATGTCTTACAGATGCAAAAATTATCTCCAGAGGGGAGTGAGTTCGACTCAGGGGAGGTGAAAGATTATGTGTTTAAGGAACAAAATATTTATGTATTTTTATTTAAGAGATTTCTTATTACATTTTACTCACCCCAGTCAAGTTCATTCTCCATTGAGTTCATTCCAACTCACAGAAACCCTATAGGATAGAAGAGAACCGACCTATAGGGTTTCCACAAGTTATCCGACAGTACCAGAGAGTATTAGGTTGTAAACCTGTGTAAAGGAGTCTGTGTGGCATAGGGGCTACAAATGGAGCAGCTAGCCATGAGGACAGCAGTCCAGAGCCATCCATTGCTTTGAGGGGGAAGATGAGGCTGCTGCTCCTTCCAAGATTCGAGTCTCATCAACTCCACGGGCAGTTCCACTCTGTCTTACAGGGTAGCTGTGCGTTTGGAACCAACTTGAGGGCAGTGAATTTTGTTACTCGAGGCACATTTAATATACAAATAATATTATATTCCTGAGTTTATCTCTCTGTGAGATGATTTATCACCTAGTGGATATGAGCTATCTTGAGGGAAAAGTGACAGTTGCGCAATCTTGTATTTACTAAGGGGAAAATAATAGTACCTAGCTGACCCCACCAAAGACATTTTCTTGAAGATTCAATTAAAATTATCAGCAAGAGTAAAATTATAAGAACAAAGCTTGGCACATCATAAGTCTGGTTCATGATATGATTCTTTTTGTAAATAAATAATCATAATGTTTTAGCATCTTGAATGAAATGTACTTTTATCAATTAAGTAGATTTAGAGGTTCATAAGTAATTAATTCATTAAGCAATATATACTGAGCACTACTATTTATTTTAAATCCACCAGCTGTTTCAGGAGATGAAATGTCTGGGTATCTACACACTTAATGAATACAATCTAGAAAAACCTTGGGAGGGGGATTTATACTCTGTCATACAGGTTCAGATCAACTCAAAAACATGGAACAACTAGGTATTGCTCTAAATGTGGAGGTCTTACCAAGCAACCTTAACAAACAAAACAACAAAAATGCATTCCCTGCTTTATTTGAACCTTGGATAAACTGACAATTAAAAATGCTAACTATACAGTGAACCCTCGCCACTTCGCGCTTCGACTTCCGCGGCTTCACTCTCGCGGTTTTTGCGTAACAGCGCATGCTCTGTCATTACTGCCACTGATTGGCTCATACTGTACACGCTTCTGTCT
>NW_022109767.1:15298073-15309392 GCF_000313985.2 Echinops telfairi
ACGTCCAAAATGTTTTACTGTATTTTCCCTTTTTCGTTTAATAAATTGGGTAATACGAGTGTAATGGTGACTAAAGGGTGCTTTTTCATGTCCTCGATGCTATAATTATGAAAATATTTGATTTACAAATAAGGAATCCTACTTCACGGAATTTCATTTATCACGGTAGGGTCTAGAACTGATTAACCGCGATAAACGAGGGTTCACTGTATAAATTACATAATAGGTAAATTGGCAATTCTGTAGTATTAGGTACAATAGCAGTGCAAGACCAGATGGGATTTGGGAGCATGGAGGATGAGTGCAGCAGGGAGAGGGAGTTGTAATGCTCACTAGGACAAGCTGACTACAGCTTCCTAAAAAGATGAGCTCCACACAAAGGACAGTTGGGAAAGGCAGCTAGTTGGAACGCTGAGGGAAAAACGCCCCAGGCAAAGGCTCCGAGGTCTAAACACAGGTTTGTATCCGGAATAGTGGATGAATAGCTAAAGCCAAGAGAAAATACTTGTGTTGCAGATATCAGAGGAAGAGTAGAAAGTGTGAGTTTATCAGAGAGATAGAAAGTTAGATAAATGGCAGGTAATATTAAGTCTACTAGTCCTATGTGGACATTGTCTTTTATTATGAGGAAAATGGGAGGATATTGTAAGATTTTTAACGAATTAGTAAATTGTGGTCATCAAATGCCTTAAAAATTATTCAGAATATTCGGTTAAGATTCCTTGGAATTAGAAGGAATGCCACAAGAGGTTGTAGGTGCTGTTCATTCCAAATCCAAAGGTCAGGCAGAGTTGAGCCAAATGCAGGGGACAGACCAAAAGCCAAAAATGTCCAAAAACTCACAACAAGTGTTCTTGCTTTTAACCAAAGCTCAGTCAAGAAATAGAGGTTTGGCTTTCCAAGATCAATATCCTAGTATTATATTAGTCAGCCGAGATGGACTGGTATCAGGCATTTTTAATTCAAAAAATCATATGATTTATTATACCAGGAATAACACAATCAAGAGGAATGGTGTTGCACTGATTGTCCAAACGGATATTTCCAAATCAATCTTTAAGTATAATGCTGTCTGTGATAGAATTATATCTATCTGCCTTCCAGGATATCCAATCGATAAAACCATTATGCAAATTTATGCACCAACCACAAAAACTAGTGATGAAGAAACTGAAGAATTCTACCAATGACTTCAGTCAGAAAATGATCAAATATGCAATCAAGATGCTTTGATAACTTTTGGTAATTGGTATGCAAAAGTTGGAAACAAAAAGGAAGGAATACTAGTTGAAAAACATGACCTTGCTTAAAGAAATGGAGCTGGAGGAGAAAGGGGGAACCCATCACAAGGATCTACATATAACCTCCTCCCTGGGGGACAGACAACAGAAAAGTGGGGGGAGGGAGATGTCGGACAGTGTAAGACATGACAAAATAATAATAATTTATAAATTATCAAGGGTTTGTGAGAGGGGGGTGGGTGGAATGGGAAGGAAAAAATGAGGAGCTAATACCAAGGACTCAAGCTGAAAGAAAATGTTTTGAAAATGGTGATGGAAACACATTTACAAATGTGCTTGACACGATGGATGGATGGATTGTGATAAGAGTTGCATGAGCCCCCAATAAAATGATTTAAAAAAAGTAATGGAGCTGGAGATCAAATGATAAAATTTTGAAAGACCAACAACGTGCATAGCAAACACCTTTTCCTTTCAACAGCACAGGCGGACTTTCTCAGATAGAATACACTGAAATAAAAATGACCCATGCCTGAAGAAGTACGTTATATTTGGTAATGTGGAGGGGCAGCCAGAGAGGAAGGTCCTGCAGGAGCTGGATGACCCGGTGGCAACAACTATGGGCTCAGGCACAGAACAACAGCGACAATGACCCTACCTGCTAGTAAAACTGCCCTCCAAAATGAGACCGCAGCCTCGGGGCTGAAACTCCTGCATTCTATCATGAGGAACTAAGGCTAGAAGGAACAGAGTCATTGGCTATAACTCAACAGTATTTCTAGGGGGTGTATGTTACGGGGCCAAAACAAGTTAAGGATGGATAAAGAGGATCTTTAAAACCTTGTTATAAAATGGAAAGAAACAAAAAATGTTTTGGGGCAACAGAGATTCACAGATTTTCCTGGGGTAGACAATTTTTATAACTTGTAAAAATTAATGATGCTTTCTTTTTACAAAATACTAAAATTCTAAATTCACCGATCCTTTAGGAGAAAGTAGGCAGGGTGATGTTAAGATTATACTCAAAATTATTTTATAAGAACAATTGCATTTTAATTATCACTTCAAAAATGTAATGGAGCAAAAATTGGCAGGAAAAAAAAAATCTGCTTTTGTTTGAAATTTGGGTCTTGAAGAGATTAATCTGAAAGTAGATGTTTGGAAATTTTTACATCAATGATTTTATTTTGCTGTTAAAAGCGATGTAAATTGCCCCTCTGGAAAATTAGCTGTGTATACATGATTGAAAAATATGTAAACATTTTTAATAGGTTTGAAATTTTCCTAGTCCAGTTTTTCAGGTGTATTTTTTGTTTGTTTTATCTGCATGTGTTTTTGTTGTTGTTGTTTTCACTTTGGTTAAACTTTTAAAATAAAATATCACAACAAACTGAATTAGGACCAAATATTTGAGAGGTCAAAAGGCAAAATATTAATTGATTTTTTGACAACTGAGTTTTAAAATTTTTCAATAATTTTACAGCTATTCAGAATAATGACACATATTGAAGTTGGGAAATCAGAAATTTTGCACTATTAACAATGAGACTAAATGTCAATTTATTTTTTCTCATTTTATTAAAATGTTACATTGTTTGCATGTTTTATAGCATACCTACTATTTACAATAATCCATTTTATGATATTTTAATGAATAGATATACATATTTTCTGACTTCATTAATATTACCATTAATATTTTGACTTCATTAATATTACCTGTGCAATAACAAATTTAGGAGACCATGGATCAGACATTTGGGGAATTCTCGGATCCTTCAGGACCCCTGGGTCCATGGGGGTTATTCTTTGAACTGCTTACCCCAAGGTTAACAATTCATAAAGCACCAGCTACTTTGCTGACTGAAGGTAGAAAACCAGGTTTTCTACTCCAGTAAACAGCTAGGCTCAGCAACGCACAGTGGCATTTCTACGCTGTCCTATCAAACTGGGACAGACACCAGGGCAGTGGGAAGGTTCTTTAGACAATTGCTGTTTTCTTCCTGTGATCTTAGAAAAGGAAGCCCTGGGAAGCACAAATAGTTATGCCTTCCACTACGAATTAGGAGAGTCCTGCCTCTAGTCCACCAGGGGCTGCTCAGACGAGAGAACCTATCCAGTGAGTTAGAGTGCTGTCAAATCGCTTCTGACTCCTAGCAACTTTGTGGAGAACACTGCCCGATCTTTCCGCTTGAGCCCATTCTTGTGCATCCTCAAAATTGTTGCTAAGTTTTGGTTAATTCATCTCATTGAGCGTCTTCCTCCTTTTCACGGATCTGCTTTTCCAAACCTGATTTCCTTTTCCAGGGACTCATAATATGTCCAAAGTACCTAACAAAAATTTTGGCCATCCTTGCCTCTAAGGAGAATACTGGTTTACCTGTTTTCACGAGGGATTTGTTTATTCTTCTGATATTTCATGGTACTTTCAATATTCTTCAACAAAATCATCATTTAAATGCATCAGTTCTCATACATTCCTCCTTTCACATGCATATGAGGCAATTAAACATACATAGCTTAGGTCAGCCACAACTTATTCCTCAGTGACACCCTTTCTCTTCAGCACTTTAAAGAGATATTGTGCAAGAGATTTGCTCAACGCAGTTGTTCATTTGAGTTCGTGACTGCTGCTTCAATGAGCATTGATTGTGGCTTTAGGCAAGATCAACTCCTGGACACCTTCATTTTTTTCTTCATTTATCAACTACATAGCAGCTAGTTATCCAGTTCCAGCCCTGCTGGTAGCTAACTGGATGACCACTTGCAAGGCTGATTCTCACTCTATCTAGATAATTAACATAGCCTACAGTATTACATTGACCTAATCTATGGGCTGCAGGGGCATTGTCTGGTCAATGCTGGGCAGCCAACCTGAAGGTCAATCGTTCAAGCCAACCAGACGCACTGCAGGAGAATGAAGAGACCGAGTGCTCCCATAAGCGTTTGCAAAATCGCAGAGGCCCTCAATATGCTTGGTGTAAGTGAGAAACAACTATGGCATCCATTGGTTTGGTTTATGGCAGGGGTCTCCAACTGGTGGCCCCAGAGGTAATTTTGGGGGGCCCATGATGCTCTGAAATAAAATGTAATGAGGGAATTGTGTGGATGGTATTGCCTCGATCTCTCCTAAGTGCTATTTTCTTCATAACACCTTTTCCTATTTTCATTTTATTTCAGAGCATCGTAGGCTACAAAAATTACCTTGGGAGTGGCATGCAGCCCGAGGGCTGCCATTTTGACACCCCTGGTTTATGGGATGTGTTAAGGAGCTCTGTTGGCTGAATAGTTAAGTGTTCCACTTGCTCCAAGTGGAAGATAGACCAGTAATCTGCTCCAGGAAATAATGTAAGAATCCATTAAACCCTCTAGGGCAGCAGTTTTCAACCTGTGGGTCACGACCCTTTTGGGGATTGAAGACCCTTTCACAGGGGTTGCCTAAGACCGTCAGAAAACACATATTTCCGATGGTCTTAGGAACCGAGACACCGCTCCCCTATCCAACTCCAGGCAGGTCTGCCCACATGCAGATAGGCCCACATACGAGTACCCTGCGTGAAGATTATTACCCATGCTATATGCCATGCTTCAAGACAACATTTCATTTATTTGTCATTGGAAATAAATATGTCACAATATATAATTACATATTGCTTTTGTGATGAATCACAATGCTTTAATTATGTTCAATTTGTAATAGTGAAAATACATCCTGCATATCAGATATTTACATGATAATTCATAACAGTAGCAAAATTACAGTTATGAAGTAGCAATGAAAATAATTTTATGGTTGGGGGGTCACCACAACATGAGGAACTGTATTAAAGGGTCCCCGCATTAGGAAGGCTGAGAACCACTGCTCTAGATCCGGGGTGTCAAACTCAATACGCAGGCCATTTGGTGCAACAGGCAAGATTCATGCGGGCCACGTCACATTTATAAATTTTGTTAAATTTATATTTTGAAGTGAGGATTCAGGAATATGGATAGTACAATTAAAACACTATATAATTTCTTTTACTTAAATATTTATTTTATTTAATGTATTCATAAAACTAAAATTAGTCTTTTTCACCCAAAACTTGCCAGCGCTTTCCTCCTACTAGTTTTCACTTACCATTTATGTTTTGACCGGAAAATATAACAAAGTAACTAATAAAAAACGCAACACGTTGGACAGCTGACAAACGTGATGCACCATTGTAATGGCTTCCCTGTAAAATGTTAACTAGCGCTGCCGCTGCCGCTCGGTCTGATTCATGACAGCACAACCCAGAGTGCTCTTTTTACCCTTTTCACTATTGGATCTGTTTACATGACGTGACAGAGAGTGGCAGACGTATGCTTCCAAATATCCCCGGAACCTAGTCAGCGCGTTTATACGCATCCACAGGCCCCCAGGAAAGGCACTGGGCCACATGTAGACTCGTCTTCAGTAGTTCAAAGGTTAACGAGGGAATTGTGTGGACAGTATTGCCACGATCTCCCCTAAGCGCTATTTTCTTCATAACAATTTTTTCTATTTTCATTTTATTTCAGAGCATCACAGGCCACAAAAAATTACCTTGGGGGCCGCATGCGGCCCACAGGCTGCCAGTTTTACCCCCCTGCTCTGGGGGAAGGTTCTGTACTGTCCTATAACTCAGGTTGAGTTTCAGTGGACTCCGAAGCACGAAACAACAACATCAACAAAGGAGACTGGTCACATCTCTATAGAAAAGAACCCTGGGGGGGGGTTAAGCGTGAAATTGCTAAATGAAAGGTCAGGCGTTTGAACCCACCAGCTGCTCCTCAGGAGAGAGATGGGGTCGTCTGCTTCTATAAAGATCTACATCTTGGGAAACCCTATAGACTTGTTCTATTCTGTACTGTATAGTCAGTATGAACGAGAATTTTAATTAATTAATTTATTTTTGGGGGGGGGGGTATACCTATGTAAGGAACTCTACTGGCGTTGTCAGATAAGCATTTTAAGCCTACCCGTCACTCTGCTGGAACAAGATCAGACTAAATGCTCCAGTGAAGATTTCCAGACTCACGCACCCCATTTAATGTTGCTCTGTGTTAGCATCAAATCAAGGACGGAGGGTTAGGCCAGCGTAGGATAATACCTAGAGGGCCTACTAATTAGGGTGTACGATCAATACTTAGAGCTGCTCCCTTGACAGTCCCATTCCAGTTGTTCCTTGCTCCTGTTTCCTGGTTTCTTTTTCCCGTTGCTGTTTTTCAAAGTGTTGTAAAACCTTTCCTCCTTGTAAACCCAGTCTTACAATTGAATAACAATCAAGTCTTTGCTGTTGTTTTTATTTGTAGCAAATGTTTATCTTTAACATTTTTTAAAATAGTTTTATTAGGGGCTCATACCACTCTTATCACAACCCATATATACATCAAGTGTGTCAAGCACATTTGTACATTCATTGCCCTCATCATTCTCAAAACACTTGCTCTCCACTTGGGTCCTCTTTTTTTCCTCTCCCTCCCCCCTCCCTCATGAACCCTTGATAATTTATAAATTATTATTTTGTCATATGTTGCCCTGTCCGACATCTCCCTTCACTCACTTTTCTGTTCTCCGAGACCAGTATTTTTTTTCCTCTTAAACTACATGTAAAAGAGCCTATTTTAATCATACATATAGATCTAGGTTATTATGATGTTTTTTTCCCATGTAGTTATTGAAATTATTAATTGCTGAATGAAGAAATATTAATGAAACCACTAGCAATCATTTGAATGCACTTAACAGAATTGAAAAACCTATTTCTTAAGCAATAAACCATTTAATTATATAATAGAGCACAATGTCTAAGATATTTGTTT
Source organism: Echinops telfairi (assembly GCF_000313985.2). Lineage (NCBI taxonomy): Eukaryota > Metazoa > Chordata > Mammalia > Afrosoricida > Tenrecidae > Echinops > Echinops telfairi. The sequence goes on from NW_022109767.1 coordinate 15,305,141, forward strand.
TAAGCTTGTATAATTAAAGACTGTATTGCAGAATTCAGTCTATTTTTCATTTTCTCCATTATTTCAAAATGGTTTGGAAAATTCCGTGTGTAATGTCCTTATATGACAGCGTTAACACAAGAAGAAATAAAAAGTGTGGTCCCTGGAAGCCTTCTCCTGTACATGTGTCTTTTGACAGAATGCATCCTTTTTATCAGAAATTAACCTTCAAATCAGTCTTTTAAAAATGTTGTCTAAAAGTGTAAGCTACCTGAGGATGCTTACCTTTTACAGAAGCAAACACTATGTTACCTATCAAAGGGGGGGAACGACTCGTTGGTTCATATCTAGCAGCGCGGCTCGGGTTGGTGTCACCTGGTGCTGTATGAATCAGAACTTGGAAATTTATTTAAATGATACACCTGTGTTTTGGAATGAAATGCCTTAAAATTGATTAAAGGCATTATTATTGGATGCGATTTGCTATGTTATATAAAATTAGAACCTACTACAGGGAATTCTTATTACAAGATGCTAATTCACAAAATAGAAATAGCTTGAAATTAAGGTAAATTAAATACTTTCTTGACAGCAATGTACTTTATGGGATTTTGTTTGAATGAATGCTAAAAGATATGAATTATAGCAGAATAAACCCATATTGAACATACTCAACATTGTGCAAAAAGCAAACAAATGAAAACTCTGTTGCTCCTTCTGTCTCTTGTTTTGTGTATCTCATTAGGAAGAGTGAATTATGTAATCAGTCTATAGAAATACAACCATATATCGGATTGCTATCTTTTTAGCATGATAACCAAACTCCATAGTCATCACTCAAATGGGAAAACAAACTTAGAAGTATAATCATGGTTCTCACTTGTATTCAACAGTTGTTTAAGATGCACATATTAATACATATCTTGAGTTTCTAAGTAGCTGAATTACTTACAATTTGCCCAGTTATTGAATAAACAAACAAACAAACTTTTACAAAATGAGAAATGAGCCTTTGAATGAAGATGGCCATATATATATATATATATATTTGACTTTCTCTGGCTATACAAATGAAGGGAATTTAACTCCAGAAAAACTCACTAACAATTTATAAACTATCAAGGGCTCATGAGGGAGGGGGGAGCGGGGAGGGAGGGGAAAAATGAGGACCTAATGCTGGGGGTTTAAGTGGAGAGAAAATGTTTTGAGAATGATGAGGGCAATGAATGTACACATGCGCTTTACACAATTGATGTGTGTATGGATTGTGATAAGAGTTGTATGAGCCCCTAATAAAATGATTAAAAAATTAATAATAAGTAAATAAATAAAAACTCAAGGCCAATTGTCAGGGGGCAGAGGTCAGACATGCTCCATTGTTCTTTACCTGATCTGACATCAACCTCTCCTCCCACAGCACTCAGCTTCTATGCTCTGTTTGACCATTCATAGCAAGGGTCTCCCAGGACTCACAGACAATACTCACAATTAAGGGAGCGCAGGGGAGGTTACCACTAGCCAGGATCAGATCATATTAAGGGTATGGCCCATAGTCCACAGCCCCCAGTAACACCTCCACTCAGTCAGCAGCCTGGTCTTCAGCATCTCCACTATCTTGACCTGTGTCTCTGTGGGCCAGGAAGCCAGCTCAATATTCTGCCTCAGGCTCAGAGCTGCTGCTCTGTTCTGTCTCTGATCTCCTTGCCTGGCTTTCTAGTCTTGGCCTAGTTCCTTTGCTCAGTCTCAGAATCACTGTGTCGCTGCCCCCTCTGGTGCCTCAGGTTTGGGCCTCTGCAGCTTAGCTCTCAAACATGCTCCACTAGTGCCTCCTCTCTGATGGCCCTGGAATTTCTCTCTCGCTGCATTGCTCCGCATCTGAGAAGTCTTTATCCACAGATCAATGGCTCTGAATGTGGTGCTGTATTGTCTTCCACGTGAACATGTCTCCAAGGAAAAGAATGGTGGTAGCTTTGTTCACACCCTGTAGAAAGGTGGAGACTCAGAATGCATCCCACTTCAGTCTTGTCCATAAATTAACAGAGAACTCCCTCCAAAATGGGATTATAACCATGGGTACAGGGGCTAGTATTTCTAATACATTATAGAACAGAATATCCCTATAACGCCTGAATTTTTAATTTCAGGAAACATTTTTTTTTGTTTTTATTCTTTACTTTCATAGTTATCAAGATATGTAACAACCAAAATAAAATTAAATATTATTAAAACCTCACCCTCGGCGTATTAAGATTAGGTCTAGAAGGGCTATATTAATTGACTGAACCAGATGGCATCTCCATTTCATCAACTGGAATCTTAGAAAATTAAATATTTAGCAACATGAGTTCTCAATACGACATCTAACTCCTAGATTCATATACATTTTTGAATGTCTTAAGCTAATATTTTAATCTGAAAATATAATTTTTTTTGCAGGCAGTTAGAACGGATCCTGTCCCTGTTAAATTACACTATGACAAGTCACATGATCAAGTCTGGGTGCTAAGCTGGGGTACAATGGAAAAGACTTCACCAACACTCCAGGTAGGTACTCTTGTGTGCATGTCAGAAAATAATGCTCCTTCCATCTCACATATCTCATGAAACATTTATGATTATTTAACTGATATTAATTTTAAAGGCAGCACTCCTAAGGAGGTTGTGATGTGTAATCATAAGTCTCAGAATCTAGCCTCATAACAGATCTCTTTTCCCCCTCAAGGAATACTATTTTTATCTGATGGCTCCCCCACTTCAAATGTGGTACGCTGGGGTGTGGTTTTTGTTGAATTTGATTCTCCATTGAAGCTGATTATGGGAGAACTAAGTAGATGAAAGAAAAGATGTATGTATTTTCACAATCACTCGTTAGCACAGCCAAGATTTCTGAAACTAAAATCTAGAAAGAAGTAAGAGAAAACAGGAAGAAAATTGTACCCTTTTAAATGCTTGCTCCAGCCACCTTGTGATTTTATTGTTACCTTGGTTACGATTCTGAAAGTGGAAGTTTCAAGACTTTTTTTTTTTAATATAGAATCAACCCATACAAATTCTACCAAAATCTGCTCAGCAAAGCAAGTCATAGCTGTATAGTCAGATTCAAGAAGGTGGCACAATAGGCTCCGTCTACTGATAAGAAAAAATATTCCAACTGTGGCCCATTTCTGTACTTATCTGTACCGGATAATTAGTGGGTGTAGTTATTTTATATTTTAAATAACAATTATAATATGGATAAACAAATGGTTGAAAATTATACATTTAAATTTTTATTCTTTGAACTATTTCATCTTCAAATTTTCCATGCCAGGTAGTACATTATTATTCATGAATAGACTGAATATTTTTCAGTTTTTCAGTATGTCAAGATAACATTTTAGACAAACTTGTGGCATTATATGAAGAAAAATAAATCTAGAGAAAGTAATTTACCACATACTGTTTGATCCTCCATAAATGGACTCTTTATTTTTTCTCACAATATCTAATAAGGAAAAAACTGCAAGAATTTGGTAAACTATAAACAATATTTGTTAGGTGAGAATGACATTTAAAACATTTGATAAGTAAATTATGCACCTAAAATGTCTAATACTTTCAGTGTAAGAATGTAGAAATATACTTAAAATAGTGCAAAAAAGAAGAGATAGTTATTTAGTGTTTAACAAAAAAGGAGAATGGAAAGAAAGAGAGCAAGAGACAGTCATCGTTATTTTTCAGAAAAGTTTTAAAAAGGACTGAGAGAAACCAGTTCTTATTCAAAGGACATACCTGAGTACATATGATCACCCAAAATCTCCATGTGGTGATATGATAAGAACTGTGTGTTACGCTAAATGTGCACAATTATTGATTAGTAGAAGTTTGATACGACAATATCTAAATTGCTAAAGGTTACTGAAATGTGGGGTGATTCTTTCTGGAGAGAAAATTTTACCCCGGAATTGTATTCCAAGATTCAGTAATTATCTCAGACTTTGAAATGTAAGCAGATATCACTGGAAGGTAGCTACATTGCAAATTGATTGGAAGAGATCCATAGCTGTGCACATTCGAAAGAAAGGTGACGCAACAGAATGCTCAAACAATAGAACATTATCATTGACACAGCAGGCAAGTAAACTTTTGCCTAGTATCATCCAACAATGGTCGTAGCAGTACATTGAAAAGGAACTGCCAGCCATTCTATGATGCTCACCTTCCCGACACAACCGCTGAAGACAAAGCGGGTGAATAAGCAAATGTGGTGAAGAAAGCTGATGGTGCCCGGCTA
>NW_022109767.1:15310633-15331462 GCF_000313985.2 Echinops telfairi
AACACCAGAAAGATGTTTACTTGGGTTTCATTGACGATGGCAAGGCATTAGACGGTGCAGACATTACTACAGTGAGGATAACCTGAGAAGAATAGGAAATCCAGAACACTTCCCTGTGCTTATAGGGAACATATGTGAACCAAGGGGCAGTTTTCTGGAGAGACCGAGGAATACTGCATGGATTAAAATCAGGAAAGGTGACATCGTGGTTGTGTCCTGTCACCATACTTGTTCAATCGGTATGCTGAGAGAATCATCAGAGAAGCTGAGTTATACGCAGAGGAGTGTGGCATCAGGATGGGAGGCAGGCTGATGAACAACCTGTGGTATGCAGATGATACAATCTTGCTCGCTTGAACGTTAGGAGGAATGGAAGCATTTGCTAATGAGTATCACAGATTGTAGCCTTGATACGTGGATTACAAGTCAATGTCAGGAAGGCCCAGATCTTCACAACTGGACCATTAGGTTGTATTGTGATACATGGAGAAAAGATTTAAGTTGTCAAGGATTTTGTCTTGCTTGGATCCACAATCAATACTCATGGAAGCAGCAGTCAAGAAATTAAAAGATGTTTTACATCAGGTAAATCTGCTACACAAGAACTCTTTATAGCATTGAAGAGCATTAATGTTACTTTGAGGTCTGAGATGTGCCTACCCCATACCATGGTATTCTCCATTGGATCATGTCCCGGTGAAAGTTGGACATTGCATATGGAGGAGCCAAGAAGAACTGGTGCATTTGAATTGCAGAGGTGAAGAAGAATATTGAAAGAAAGACAAATAATGATTTGTGACTTTGATAAAGTAACAAATTAAACTGAATGGAAATGAAAAAAATATATACTAATGAAAATACAGTAAAGCTATGAAAAGTCTAAAAATAAATAATATATATCCTGGCCTGCTAAAAAAGGACAAACAGATTTGCACTGGAAGAGGTATGGCCAGAGTGCTCCTTAGAGGCAAGGATGGCAAGACTTAGTTCTTCTTATTTCGCGTCTATTGTCAGGAGAGACCTGTCCTTGGAGAGGTACATCATGTTCTGTAAAATGGAAGGAGGCAGGGAAAAGAGGCAGGACCTCATCAAGATGGATTGACGCGGTGGCTGCACGAGCGACTGAGGCACAAGAGCACTTGGAGGCTGGTGCAGGACCGTGCGCTGTTTCATTCTGTGGGGCACACGCTTGCTGTGGGTCAGAGCAGACTTTGTGGCACCTAACAGCAACAAGTATGAGCGCTCTTTCTAAGAACTGATCTTCCTAGTCACCTTTTAAACGTCACAAGGCAGTATGTCTCCATCCTTGCTTCTAAGGCACGTTCCCAAGATAGGTTTGGTTGTCTTTCTGGCGTTCTGTGATATGTTCTATCTTCTTTACTACACCCTGCAATTCAAATACATCAGCTCTTCGTTCATCTTTATTCATTGTCCAGATCGCATGTGCAGATGAGGGGATGGAAAATCCCATTACTTGGAGCAGATAAACATTAGTCTTCAAAGTGATAGTTTTGTTTATTAACACTATTCACATTAGAGAAAAGAAAACTGAATGGAGCCCCGTTGCACTCTTTAACAGAAGATGGTCTCATGGATAGCGGCTTACCAGAGCAACAAACAATATCAAGGAATTAAAGTTTGGAGAATTCCCACATTGTTATTCCTCATTCTTTATTCAGTTCTTGTAGTCCTTGCTTTAGAAGACTGTCTTGTCGAGTGGTTAAAATTCAATGATGAATGTCAAATTATCCTTTTTAATTTATTAAATGAATGTAGTATTGATAAAGTTTTGATTGTGTGTGTGTATGTGAATTATCTTTCACTGTATCCTTCCTGGTGCATGGTTGTCCTGTATTGATTTTGCAGAGACAATTGACTATTTCTTACCAAAGATTATGATGTAAATTGCAAAATGTTTAATTGATGGCTCTATTCTCATTCACCAGAAAACAGAAGCTAAAGATCCTAACAAGGCACTCTGGCAAAGTAACACATGTAAAACAAATAATATGTATTTTAAACCACTAAGACTAAGGTTCACTTGTTGTTGTTTTGTTTTATTCTAACTGAAACAAAGCATAGCCTATCCTCACATATACAATAATTAATCCATGTTGAATTAACATGACGATTTTCTCTTGAATGCCATAGAAGTGTAACTTTTCAGTGAAGAAAAAAAATTTAGAAAAGAAAAGAAAGTAAAAGTAGTTATTTATTTCTGTCATGAAAGCAATAAAGAAACTCAATTGTTAATTAAGAAACTTTAACACAGAGAATAGTGTAGGAAATGTATTTTGATGAACAAATATAAAGAAGTATTAAAAAAGAAAAATCATGAAGTAGGAAGACCCTAAATGTAGAATAATGGCTATGCAGTAGGTGGAATACCATAAATCAGGCAGGTATGAGAAGTTTCAAGGGAAAACTAATTGATTTGGTGAAAACAAGATATAAAATGTTTAAATGCAGTGATCTTTCAAGTGTTAAAGTCAACTAATGTTCAAATCATACATAAAATATCTGATTAAAACTTATAAATCAGTTATATAATCTAATAGAAGAAAGCATTAATTCAAAGTTTATTAAATGCTGAAATATTTTATCTGGTGTATTTTAAAGTTTTTGGCAAAATCTGACAGATGTTCTTTATTAGAGGGGCTGTCATCTCAATTTTTATAATAATTACTTCATAAATTCTATAACTTTACAATATGTCTATATATTTTAATCATAAATTCTTTAGAAAACTTTAATATTCTTTATAGGAAAAATGATTGTTTATTACAAATAAAAAATACTTGTAGGATTGTAATGTGGTTCATAATATACACATTTTAAGGATATTTAATACAGAGCTTTTGGAAAAACTTCCAGAAATTACATGATTTGATTTCTAGTTATTCGTGATTTGCAGAGGTCTATAACACAGGTGTTCTGTTTAGGTCATTACGCTGGCCAGTGGGAATGTGCCTCACCACACGATCCACACACAACCCGTGGGAAAGCAATTTGACAGAGTGGATGATTTTTTCATTCCCACCACCACACTTATCATCACCCACATGAGGTAAGTGCTAAGATGGTCAACATTTCAAATTGTTAACATTTCAAATTGTCTTCACTTTTAGGAATTACATAGAATCGTAATGATTTTACTTACAAAGCCAATGTACATCAATAGAAGCATATGATTCAGTTTTGTCTCATCTTGTAACTTCCCAAGTGAGGTAGAAGGATCAAGATCAGCAGTATAAGGAGGATTGCCTTGAGGGAGAGGTCAGATGTTTCTCTAACCTCTAACCATTTTTGCAAATTTCTGACATCAATGGTCCTTCCATCACTACTCTCCACTTTACCAATGAGCTTGAGAATTCATGGCAATGACCACAGAACTTACAGGTCATACTCACAATCATGGATTTTATTAGGGAAGTAACAACAGATTATATATGGTTCAGGATCAGAAATGACTGAGAATGCCTCTCTTCAATCAGCATAGCCTCTTCCCAACATTGCAATCCAGTATGCCTCTGTCTAGCCCTCAATCTCTCTGCCCCAAGGACTCTTAACTTTGCCCTGATCAAGCAAGCAATGGCTCTTCCCATAAGTACCAGCCAGCCTCCTGCCCCAAATCAATCACTGCTTTGCTCCGAGGGGATGGAATTCTACCACCCTCTCTATTTCTGGACTGTTGATTCTGCTCCCTCTGTTACCACCACTTTTCTACCATTATTCCTCACCATCTCTAGTCCTCTGATGTCCCAGATCTCTCCTACCTGGATTGTAGTGGTTCCTATGGTAGGAATCCAGGTCCAAAGAATGCACGATTACCCTCCATTCCCCGCTCTTCTTGCTTACTGGCTTAGTGACACCCCTTCCACTTCAGCGATGACTCTCTTTAAGCCTTGCAGGAGGACAAACTTTACTAATCATCAATTTAGGGTTCAGTACACTTTATTTGCATGATCCCATCTCCACAATATTGCCATGTACTTTATCTCCATTATTTGCAGCCTATCCATTGTACTTAGTGGGTCTCAAGATTGTCATGAGCGGTGCGATCAATAATTACTTAACGCTCTTAGACATTTTCGAATGCTCGGTTTATTCACTGCAAACACACATCAAACAATCTAAAATATTACTCAAACTACTAAGGGCAAACAACTATGAGCATAAGGGCATAATAACAGCATTCTTCACACATTTCATCCTAGCACCATAGTCCCAATCAGCATTGCCTCATCGGTGTACTCACCCTGGGTAGAGTTGGAGAGAGCAGGAGATGATGTCTCCCTGGTTCCTAGCTCTCTGAAAGTCAGTGTCTCTACCCGGTTTAAATGGACAGCGTGGCTGGCTCTTTGACGTAGTCACTGTCCCAGTCAAGTCTTATCAGGTCTCTCCACCCTTTAGGTGGCTTGGCTGGCTTTGGGGTGTCAGTCAGGTCTCAGCCCGGTCTTATCGGGTTTCTCCACATTTTTGTGGTGGCTCCTTGGATCAGCTGTTGATTTGGACCCCAATGTTACACTTTATTTCTTCTCTAAAGTGGGGTTTCTTGTGTTTATTTCTTTGATGTGGCTCAACGTCTTGCAAGGAAGTTCATCGTCTTGCAAGGAAGTTCTATGGTGCTCTCATCATATCCACCCCCTGGTTCCAGGGAGTGCAAAGGCTCAAGAACGCTTCCGGGAACCAACACATATTAGCAATAATTGTTTACACAAGAATATGAGTAAAATGATAAAACATATAGTAACAAATAAGTGAAGTAAAGAGGTGAACATCCAATGACCAAGATTAGAGAAAGAATTCCAGAAACTAGTTTTACTTTGAATTAACAGATCTAAGCAAGCTGCCAACATTCCCCTTACAGGTGTATTTCTGTGGGAAGAACAGTTTTTTCCAGGCAGTTGCCCAGTCACAGTCAGAGTTCTGGACTGACATCTAAAAAGTATTTAGTACCCAAAATATGATTAAGGATTTTAGCCTTTTTGAGATCTTTGGCCATATGTTTAACTAAATGATCAGTTTCGTTTTGTAAATGGTTTAGGACTAACTCCTGATCAGCTTCTAGGGCAGGTGGGATTATGATGTTTTTAATATGTGTATCACTAATATTTGGAATGATGTGTTCAGATAAGACATTTGGTGTCCACGTGAGAATAGAAATATTGTCTTTTGTAATGTTAATGACGTCATTCAGCAATAGACAATTATCTGTGCAATCTAGTAGTATATTGTTTCTTGTGGTATGATCAGAGTACATAAGCTTAGTATTACAACAAAGCCATTTGAAATGTTCTAGATTTTGGACTCCCCGTGGTTTATTAGTTCTATAGGCTGACGTCATGTCCAAAGAATGTTGTATGTGTTGGTGTGTGATTAATGTTTCCTCATCCCAAATAGGAAATTGTCCCTATAATAAGTCCACTCACATATAGTTTAGTATCTTTATATGAGAACCAGTCATTCCCAACTTTGTAGGGTATGGGGCTTGGCCTCATAACCCAATATAGGTTGTCTATTGGTGAGTGCAAGCACAGTGATCGTGCAGGTGTGCACAGAGTCACATCCGCTGGGTTGTGTGATGTCCAACTTCACCCTCATATTGCCTTTAGTGGAGAATCTGGTTTTAAAAATAATTAAGTTCCTGATATCGTTCCAGGAAGTGGTCGACTATTACTGCAGGTATTCGCATCTGGATTCCATCTGAAAGGTTTCGATAGCGGGGGACAGTATTTCATTGATGTCACCTTGTCTTTTAAGGGAATGTTGAATGTAGCTGATTTCTTGTTGAAGATTTGCAATAGCCGTCTTGGCTTTTTCAAGGGAGGATGTTAGTAATCCAGACAAATCATGAATAGTTTTTGTAAATTTAACATTTCACCTTTAATGTGTTCTAGATTTGTCAGCTTAATTTTTATATTTTGGGTTTCTGCCTCTTGGGCAGCATCCCATGCTAAATCTGCAATGCCAAAAAGTGTCCCTACAAACCAGCCTAGAGATAGGAGTTTTCTAGATCCCCCTGGTAGTGATTGTCTGGGGATTTCAGGTAGTTGAATATTTTATTAGAATGTGGTGAACACCAAGGTATATAATGCATTATCTTGAAATCCTCAATGTTGACTGTAGAGTGAATCCTAATCAAGTCAGGTTTGACATATATCAGTTTGGGCTGGGCAAAGGTAGGCAGGGAAGCTGGTGCTGTAGACGAGATAGCGGGGGGTTTGTATGGCCAGTAGTCCATTCAATTCTGTACTGTTCAGTCATCAGGCGATGGGTTTGATTAAAACAGCCTCGATGTATTCTAATGGTCCAATGCTGTTGCTGGCTGCATGGCATGTGTTCCATGAAATTGGTATAATCCAGATGGGTAAAATCAGTTCCCTCTCTCCAAGTCTAGTATGCTTAATTGTCCAGATTTCATTCAAGCATGATAATCCATCATATAATAACAGTGGGAAGTTTATATTATCATTAATCTTAAGTCTTTTAAAATAGGTTTCAAACCCCCAATTATTCTACCATTCATATGGTTGGTGTTTTAATTTGGAGCCATCATAAGACAAGTCAGTCTTGGGATCTTCACAATGACAGGGTAAATTTGGGTTTTTTCTATAAGTAGATGCCAACTTGCTGTTTAATATAAGAGGGGTGGAGTGAATTTCCTCAGAGGTTGCTCTACATATAAAGGTCCAATTGTGAACCCGACTACTAGATGCACGGTTTTTATATATTATACTATTCTGGCATTTATGGGATGGTAATTTGGAGATTACATCTTTTAGCCCTACGAAAAATGAGGGTCGACTGTTCTCATCCTTTATCTCAAGTACCTTAATTTTTTCTTTTACATTTTCCCTATCTTCCTCGGTGAGCATCACATAAAGCTGATTTCCTGATTGGGTTCCTTCTGATAGTATTTCTATATTTGTTCCCGAGAGTGTGTGTCCAACTATTGCATTATTTGGTCCCCAGGTATAATTTTTATTCCATGTTTCCTTCCAATTGTCTAGATCACCATAAGCTACATACCTAGCAATTATCTCTACTGGATATCTTGGGAGTTTCCAATTTTTAGGCAATGGGAGTGTTTGCAGAAACCATTGCCATTCATTATAATGCTTTTCTATCAGCTTAAAATTTAATTTAGTCTTATTTATTGCTGTACATATTTTAATTTTATAGACTTGCAATTTGTCCTGGGGCTGGGTCCCTCTATCTATACTGGTGGTAATATTAAGTGCTCTCTTATTGATGATGGTGTCAGTACAGACATGGCTGAGGTTAGCGCACATTAACCTGCCATGGGGGGTAAAATACTCTTCATCGACTTCATGGGTGCTGTGGTTGGGGTCTTTGTGAATAATCATATGAGGTAAATTTTCGGTGGTCCAATTCTATTATAGTATAGAAATTCCTTATAATAGTCTTCAGATGTAAATGCATCATCCTTAGTAAATGTGGGACAGGGTGTGTCACCGTGGGTGCAAAAGGTTCCAAAAGTGTAGAAGTTGGGGAACTCTGTCAGTTTAAAGGTGGTGATATTTGTGTCTCTGTTAAAGATTGTACAATCCTCAAAATATCCCCAGAGCATAGGGACTCTTTCAAAACCAGAATGCGGTTTGGGGTCAGGTATATCAGATTTGGTGGTAGAAGGTGGTCGGGTGGTTGGGATGGCAGATGACGTGACGGTTGTCTCATCTGTGGGAGAAGTGCTCATCTCAGCGGTATCTGGTATGAAAGTGGACCAGAACAAGTGGTACCTGCTAAAGTGTCCTAAGTAGGTTTTGTGGATGAAGTCTAAACAGGTGTCTGGGGAAACTTCAAATTTTATGTAGCTGTTGTTTATCAATGAAGCAATATAAGAGGGATGGGACACATAAGCTGGGCGCTTCTTGGTAAAGTTTCTGAACATGAAGTTCATGTTGCACGAATGTGGTAAGCTACATTTATTTAGGTCCATTTGGCAGTCCAGTGTGGAGACATTTTTATAGATTGGGACATTATAGTACCTATGTAATTTATATCTCCACAGTACATGGTTGCACCATTCTTTCTTAAGTGACCACGTACAAAACTGCTGAGGATCAATGTCCTTATTGTCCCAGTCAATATCCAAAATAGCTGAAGTTTTAGATAAAATGTCGTCTATGATGCAAGTAGTATGATTGGTACTAGGGTGGCTGTCAGACATGGTTGTGTTCTTGCACTGCCGGCTGTGGCACATTGTATGATGCCCGGTGAGCGGTAAGACCAAAGGGGGTGCAAGTCGGATCCGCAGGGTGAGGATGACATACGTCGGCAAGCACATAGTAAAGTGATGGGACTCTGAGTGCTACACAGGCCGAGAGCCGAAGTTCCCAGGAGGCCAAGCCAAAGGCCCCAGTATTACAATGGGAATAAGTACGAGTCATATGTCGTGAAGCCCTCTATAGAGGTCCCTGCAAGAGAGGAAAGGTTTATTATTCTCTGGGGAGACCTGTTTCCATAAATTTAAATTTAGGTTTCCTTTATCGCTTGTAGTCCATACTGTGTCATTATTATTTTGGGTTATAATTTCACCCTTTGTGACACTGCTATTATTCCTATTTAATATCCAGATCTTGTAGGGTATCATTTTATGATTGATTTCTGTAAATGATAGTGAAATATCCTGTGGTTTAGTGAACATTGCATCTTGGGGTAAAGGCTTATTAGTTCTGATGAAGCGTTAATGCTTCTGGCCACGAGATCACACGGGTGTCCCTTATTTTTTATTTTCTGAATTTTCAATTTTTCTTTTATCAATTCATTAATCCTTTCTACAAGGCCTGCTCCTTGAGGATTATAGGTCCGGTGATAAGTCCATTGTATATCCCAGTTCATTGTCCACTCTCTTATTTTATTTTTTAAATGGGAGCCTTGGTCAGATTGTACACTTACTGGTGGTCCATAAGCAGCACACCAGCGATCTAATGATCTTTTTGTCATGTGTGCGTCAGGGTGTTTCCCTGGGTTCAACATTACTAAAGAGGTAAATTTGTCTATGATCACACAAATGGATTGATTTTCTAAAAATACCAGTGGCCCAATGTAATCTATCTGTAGGCTTTGATTAAATCTGGTCTCCTCTTTTATATGTCCCTTTCTTTTCCTAGTGAACTTTGATATTTTATCTTTACGCATAGGGCATTTACTTATAACTTCCTTTACTTTGTACCAGGTGACCCTCAAATTTCTTTCCATTAACCAATTGTATACTGGATGTGTTCCTGCATGTCCCACAACCTCATGTATGCTTAATATGTCAATTAGGGATTCCCCTAATGGCTTCTCTTTCTTTTTGGGGGTCACTTTCTCTATTTCTGGCATCCTGTATTCTTTCTCCTCACTTTTAATCAGTACTGGGGACTTCTCTTTAGAATATATATACGTATCTCTTGCCTCTTATAACCACTGATATTTTTGATGCCTGGTCTGCCTTATTGTTCCATTCATGCACCTGTCTTCTCTTTTTCTGGTGGGCAGGTACATGTGTAATTTTGATAGTTATTCTGTCCTTTAACACATATAATTCTTTCCAAATTTTCCCACCCCAAATTTCTTGGCCATTGATTTTAAAATCTCTATGGGCCCATTTTCCTGACCAAAGGGCAATGCCATTAGCGACCGCCCAAGAGTCTGAAAACAAATGCATCACACCCTGGTTGTCCTTTATGCTTTGTGTTACTGCCAATTGCACTGCTATCAGTTCAGCATGTTGTGCTGACTTAGTCTTACCCTCTCTGGTGAGGAGTTTGTTGTCCTTCACCCTGATCGCTGCAGTTCTCCATAGTGTCTCGTGACTCCGCACAATGGAGGATCCGTCTGTGAAGCAGGCATTTGTGAGTTCGGGAGCAAACTCAGGACCCCATTGCCCAATGTTTGGACCGGGATGTTCTGGTTCTCCTGTGTCTTTTATAGGGGGCTCTACTTTAAGCTCTACCAAGGTTTCAAGGATCGCACCTGGGGCTCCTGCGTTCTTCATAGTGAGCTGTAGGAGATACCATCTCCAAGCAATGTTTGTGATCCAGACACACTCCTTTCATTTGATGGGGGTAAGGCTCATTGTTTTTGTAATGGGTATGTGTGTTCCAAGCACACATTCCCGATCTGTGATCCAGGGTTCAGCCTGTTGGGTGGCTGTGTAGGCGGCCCACATGACTTGTTCTATTAAATTATATCTTGTTCTAGAACATGGGAATCTCTGAGTATAGAATCCACACGGTTTGTAATTTGAATCTCCAGGTGACTTTTTGAATATCCCCCATATGGCATATTCGTCTTTCATTATAATGTCTATCCTTAATTTGTCTAGTATATTCTGACACTTCTGTTAATCTTTCTTCCTGTTTTGTGGGATTTCCCCAGCAGTCTTGGTTCTTTTGTGACAGTGTTTGGGTTACATTCTTTAGTCTCTACCGGGGTTGGGTCTTTAAATTAGTTGTTATCACTAAGGCTCAGCTTTTGCAAGTGCTGGGTGACGAGGCTCTTTCCTTTTTGTAAGTCATTGTGCAGTTGGTCTCATGCCTGCAGTAAGATGGATGGCACTTCCTTAGGTTCAGCTCTTTCAATGACTGGTTTGACATTTCTAGGGTTTCTTAAGTCTATTTTCAGAGATCTGCGTTTGTAGGCTTTCTTATCTTTAAGTGCTTGCTTCACTTCACCCCATGGGCTGCCTAGGGGCAAGTCCTGAGGTTTATCTTTATTAAACATAGGAAACATGGTTATATAGATCCTGGATCCACAACCACTTCTGTAATTTCCTCACAGAGTAATGTATTGATATTAGATTGTTTGGTGGCGTTAGCCTGATCATCTGCTGGTAGTCATGAATTTTTGCTTCTATTTTATACCTCATTGACCAGGTCTACACACAGGCACGAGAAACTGCTCTCATTGTCGCACCCCTCCTGGGAGAGGCAGTTAATTCCAGCTCCTCTTAGGTTATAGCGACTAGGATACCACCCGCCTAGCGGTGGTCTTTCGACTCACTAGATTCCCGTATGAGTTTGCTGGTCCTCTGTGCCTGGGGTGACTACTGCTCAGCCTGGGTACCGCTCCCCGGGGTGGGTGCCACTGGAGTCAGTCGTCTGATGGATGGAGCGTAACCACCAGCAACCTTTCAGTCTCAGAGGCCCCTCCCCTCGGTGGGTCACGTCCAGTGAGTCTCGGTTCAGAGAGGCTTGATCGCTAGGTCCAGATTATAAGGCACATCCTGCCGACTACGCCAGTATGTCATGAGTGGAGCGATCAATAATTACTTAACGCTCTTAGACATTTTCGAATGCTCAGTTTATTCACTGCAAACACACATCAAACAATCTAAAATATTACTCAAACTACTAAGGGCAAACAACTATGAGCATAAGGGCATAATAACAGCATTCTTCATATATATCATACTAGCACCATGGTCCCAATCAGCATTGCCTTATCGGTGTACTCACTCTGGGTAGAGATGGAGAGAGCAGGAGTTGATGTCTCCTTGGTTCCTAGCTCTCTAAAAGTCAGTGTCTCTACCCGGGTTTAAATGGACAGCTTGGCTGGCTCTTTGACGTCCTCACTGTCCCAGTCAAGTCTTATCAGGTCTCTCCACGCTTTGGGTGACTTGGCTGGCTTTGGGGCATCGGTCAGGTCTCAGCCCAGTCTTACCAGGGGTCCCCACATCTTTGTGGTGGCTCCTTGGAGCAGCTGTTGATTGGGCCCCAGTGTTACACACTTTATTTCTTCTCTAAAGTGGAGTTGCTTGTGTTTGTTTCTTTGGGGTGGCTCAACGTCTTGCAAGGAAGTTCAGCGTCTTGCAAGGTAGTTTTATGGTGCTCTCATCGAAGATGCTTACATATCCATAGCCCTTACCAATTATTTTAAGGAGTTCTGCTGGCGTAGTGGATTAGTGTTGGACTGCTAACATCAAATCCCGCAGTTTGAAACCACCACCCGGGGCTGTCTGCTCTCATAAAGATTTGCAGTCTGGGAAACACACAGGGCCAGTTTTGCTTTGTCCTACAGAGTCACTATGCATCAGAATTAACTTGATGGCACTGAGATGGTTTGCACAATTGTCGTTACCTAGTTGTTTGATAAGAACTAAAAACACTAGTTACAAAGATTATTAGAGCCACATTAAGTAATTCATTGCAGTGTACATCTTTGTTGAGTTTCTTTTATCGATCGGGTATTTTTTTCTGATGAATTTTTTTCAGTTTGCTTAATAGAGCAGCATATTTCTCTGTTTGCCTAATAGAAAGGGGATATGTAAACATGCAATTGTGTTTGATATCAATTCAACAGATAATGTTTTTGTGAATTCCCGGTGGAGTTCTTCATATTAGACTCTATAAATACTGTTTTTTAAATGGTGTCTTAAAATGAGAGGTTATTCACAAGACAGTTTTATGGCTTTAGTATATAAATTTATCCCTTATGTTATTTAAATATCTTAAATAAACTTAGACCCTATTAAATTTTACTAAGAAATATAGTATGTTGAAAATAAATGCTTAAGGTTTACATTTTAGTTGTTGAGAAAACTTCGGCCTTTTCTATTTCTCCATATATTTACCAAAAATAAAGAAAAGAAAAACGACAACGGCAATATAATGATGTAGTGCAGTGCATGTTGCGCTGCTAATCACAAGGAAAGTGTTCAAAAATACCAGCCTCTTTGAAGAAAGATGAGGATTTCTACTTGCTGAAGAGTTATTGTCTGGAAAATTATAGGGACATCCTACACTGTCACTATGAGTCGGATTGACTCAATGGCAGTGGGTTTAATGATATCAATGTAAAGTTTCATAGAAGCCTTTAAAGCCTGCTTCAAGGGAAAGAATCACTGACATGTAACAATGTCTAGTGCTATACATAAGGATCCCTGGTGGCATGGCAGTTTGAAACAACCACTTACACTGCAGGAGAAGGATGGGTTCTCCACTCCTATAGAGAGTTATAGTCTCAGAAATTCTCATGAACAGTTTTGTCTTGTCCCATATGGTCACTATAGGCTGGCATCGATTCAATGGCAGTGAGTTTGGTTTTTTAAGTGCTACACATATACGTTATATTTTAAATTTTTGGCATTATTTTAAAGATTTCTTTGCAATGATACAACTTATTTTAAACAAAGCAATGTTTTATAATGTTCCTCAAGTTAAATTCAAAGAAGAAAATAGTCTAGGTATGTAATTTATGTAGTTGTTTGATCCTTATCTATAGTTGTTTTTTTGGTTTTGTTTTGTTTTCTGCTGAAACACAGAGAAAGAAGTGGCAACATGCTAGTGCAAAGATTTATCCCTCAGAAACTGTATGAGGCAGTTCCCCCATGTGCTGTAGGGTTTACATTAGTCAGAGTCGACTCGAACAGTGGGCTGTATACTAAAATGAAAATTATATTGTCTAATAAAAGGGACTTGGAAATTCAGCATTCTGTCGAAAAATAATTAACAACAATAAAAAGATAGATTAAAAAATCAAATTGTGCTTAAAAGCCAAAGATACCATATGCTATTCCTTCTTCTTAGCCAAAATTTTAATGTATTTGTCAGAAAAACAATGATTATGTTAGGAATATCCATAGTTTAGTCAGCAGAAAAATGATTAAAAATATAATATCTTGTTAGAATTGTTACGTGTTCTTATGACAAATAGATAGGAAAGTGCAGATTATCTGAAAACTATTTACATCTAGTTTAGTCAGCAGAAAAATGATTAAAAATATAATATCTTGTTAGAATTGTTACATGTTCTTATGACAAATAGATAGGAAAGTGCAGATTATCTGAAAACTATTTACATCTACGTAATCATTTTGAGATCCTGACTATAATGGTTCCAAGTCTGCAAAAGTTCATGGGTGAGCTAAAATGGGAAAAAATAACAAAATGGGAACAAAATAACACAAATGTTGTATGCTTACCAGATGAGTGTAAACATCCCTTTAATTGTCAGTGTTTATGATTTTAAGATAGTCTTGTAATTTTTAATAATTATTTTGAAGTTGTTGACACATTATTACTAGTCAATAAATATATATGCAATGGTAGCTTTTATTTATTTCCGTCTTATTGACTAATACGGTGATTACTGTACTTTTATTCTGTTTACTTATTCTTTTATAAAAAGCAAGATATGATTTGTTTCCATTCAGAGTTTGTGCCAGGATCAAGGGCCCTGGAGGTGCTGTGGGATAAACTCTAGGCTGCTCCCACAATGTCCGTTCAAAACGACTTCTGCAGGACAATGACGAGGCTGTCTTCTCCCATAGAAACGTAGTCTCAGAAACCTTCGAAGGGGTCATTATGAGTCAGGATCTACTCATTGACAGGGGTTATGCTACTATTAATCTCTGGGGGACATAGCTTAAGTGCTTGTACTAACTGGGAGGTTGGCATTTCAAACCTACCGTAAGGTGTCTCAGAATTAAGGCCTGGCGATCTGCTTTTGAAAGACACATCTTTGAAAGCCCTATAGAGCAGGTCTATGCATCACAATTGAGGTTGTTATGGATTTTAATGGACTTAATGGCAACTTATAACAGCAATGACAATATGACACTATGTTCCCATCTCGCTGACATCAAGTCAGTTCCAACTCATAGGCGCCCAACAGGACAAAGCAGAACCACTCAATAGATCTTTTAAGACTTTAAATCTTTATGGCAACAGACAACCTAATCTGAGGTCTACCGATTGGCTTGAACCACCAACCTTGTGGGTAGCAACCCAATGTTTGACTAACAGTGCCACCATAACTCCCACTTAGAGTTGTGCCTTTTCGGCGCCACCCAGAGCAAACCTTTGCACAACAGAACGAAACAGGTCCCTGTTCCTCCCCCTCCTCGCTTTGCTGCTGTGCTTGAGTTTGCTGTTGCAGCCGGTGTCAATCCCTTTGGTTGGAGTTAGGAATATGTAATTTCGTATCATTCCCACAACATGCGCATTACCATTATGCCAAACTAGCTGCCGGGGATAAGAGTATAGTTTCTGATCCTTTTGTGTCATTCTGTGCTCACATCATTGAGATATTTTATGACACAGTATCTGATTTAGAATCTGAGTGTTTCTGATGTGGATAGATTTGGACCTAGTAAATAATAACATCCAAATAATGTAAAGTATAATAAAATATATTTTAATTATAAATTGCTAGGTACGTGATCTATTTCATATAGGAAAGGTTAAAAAGTGCTACATTCTGTCCTAAACCAGTTATCTAGCACTTGACAGATGTACGTATTTTCTATGCATTGGGCTTCTCAGTATCTAAAACCAGACTGGTAGCATAGCAAATGCTGCATCAAGAAATGATAGATTGTGTATAAATGGGGAACAGTAGTAATAAGAATTTAAATATTCTGTCAGACAGATCTAATCCTGCCTTCAATACTCCCGTACATCATTGGCTATTGTGACCTCACCCAACTGACTTTATTTCTGTCTGAGGACTGGACGTAATGCCTGAAGAGTAATTTTCCAAATAACAGTTATTATAAAGAATATTTATAATCAACCCTGTGATTAGTGAGCATTTTATTAAAATTCTCTGTTTCTGCACTTCATTTTTTAGACTTTAAAAATAATCAATTCTGTAAAATCAATCAGAACTGAAGAACTTAAGTATACCAAAATAACTTTCTAATAAGAACTAAAACTTATATGTAAGAAATCAAATCAATCTTCACAAGATTAATCTGTTCATTTTCTAAACATTTTTAAATACTCAGTAAGAATATTAAAACATTTTTAAGAGACTAATTTGGATTCTCCTTTGCCTCAGGGATTTTAACTTCCAATACGAATTATCAATTTCAAAATATCTGAGCATCTTTTTCCTTAAGATCTTGAGTTTTGTTTCTAAATGTTCTCCCTTTTAACGGGATCCCTGTAAGAGACGTGGTGTGGTCGTGAGCCATCAGGGCCCTTTGGTCCCTTCAGGTCTGGAAATGATCTCATTCTGTGGCTCACTTTGTAGCAAACAATAGACATGTCTGTAGAAAACAATAACTCAGGGAGACATACTGAACCCTAGAAGAATCAGCCAATGAAAATTAGATGCATTTCCGAAGGGTTAGGAACTAAGAGGAACAAAAGAAGCAGGAAGCACAGGGAGGAAGTGGGTGAAGGGATGTTAACGTGGTGGTGACAGCAGTCAGCGACATAAAGCAAAGTGTGGGTCAATTGGCAAATGGAAAACAGACTTCTTATGTAAACCTTCCCTCAATTCACTGTAAAAAGTAAATAAAAAAAATTAAAATTCTGAGGGTCTGGTCAAGCCTTTGTTCTCATCTGAATTCCATTGCATACCGTGTGAAATACGGCCGATGGCTTGAAAAAATGTTGCCACTTTATCCTAAAGAAGAGTACATTGGTGAAAATATATCTTTCTACGTGCGAGTTCTGAGAGCCATGCGGATTTCAGGATGGGGATAAACGAGATCATCAAAGCTAGTGCACGCTGGAGTAAATCTAAACCAAATGTTGAGTCTGGTTACTGGACCAGGCTTGTGTTCTCTGCCTTAATCTTTCTTGCAATTGAGTGCTTCTAACAGATAATGCAGACAATATCCCAGTCAATACTAACTCTTTAAGACACCAGTATGCCCCACCCCCCCAAAAAAAAGACACCAGTATGCCCAAATGTGTATACTTTCAGTTGAATCAAAATAAGAAATGGTGGAAGTAGAGATGTTTGGTGCAAAGAGATATATAAAACCCAACTTATTTCTAAGGAATTGATTCTGATGCATAAGGAATACAAGTATATACATGATTTATTAAATCTGTTCCTTAACATTGTTATAATAGAGACCAATGATGCATTTACTAGTTTTTATTAAGTATATTTTCATAAATAAGTTTTAGAAATTGTTTTCATTTGTTTCGATATGCTTTCGATTCAAATGAGTAAGAAATACTATAACAACACTGTCAAGTTCAATTGAATTAGGCTCTTGTTCAGTGGTTCTCAACCTTCCTAATGCCATGACTCTTTAATACAGTTCCTCATGTTGTGGTGACCCCCAACCAGAAAATTATTTGTGTTGTTTCTACATAACTGTCATTTTGCTACTGTTATGAATTGGGCAACCTTATCAAAGGGTCATTCGCCCCCAAAGGGGTTGCAACCCACAGGTTGAGAATTTTTCAAGACCTAATTAATCTGTGAGGGATTAAATAATGATTTGATTTGTATCAGTCTTTTAAAAAAATCTTAGAAATTAGAAAGTGATTAAAAAATAAGTTTTGAGTTTTAGATAATTCTTCAGTGACTATCAGCCGTCAACATAACTAAACCTCACAGAGAGCAGGCATTCACAGAGCTCCTTGTTTTAATTTTTGCCTCATTCTACAGGGAATTTTGTACCATTCCAATCATTTATAGTCATGCATATTTTCTGGGCATGGGTTACTGGAATTTGTGTACAAGCAATTAAAAGTGCTTAAAGGTCCCACAGTGAGTTACCATGTTATGATAGCTTTGTTTGTCTTCATGTCTTATTAAAACTGCTTGAAAGGGTGAGAATAAGCATTGAGCGAATAATAATAAAGTAACAGAAATTTAAAAACTGAATGATGAAACTTTTACATGGGAACATGTTTGATAATTAATAAAATGTAATAAATCTAAGAATTTTTTTTAGTAACGTAGGATCTAAAGTGAGAAGTGCACAGGGCTAGAAGGGGGAGATGTGATACAACGTAATACAAGATGGCAGAAAGTCGAAGAATGTAATGTACAACAATGCCAAAGTGAGCAAAAATGTCCCTTAGAACTTCTGACTTCTCTTTCGTGAGAATATGCTGAAAGCTAAGGAATAGAGTAAGGGAAAGGCAATCAATCTCACCTTGATTAAAAGGCACAGCGTTTGACTGTTTTGAATTTCCCCTGAGTGAACAATTACCTTTTATGTAATTGAAAACAGGTGCCACTTTATGAAAAGAACATTTCATTTTCTGGAAAATAAAGCAAAATAAAAATTCCTTATGACAAATTCCAAATATATTCATATTCTGTCCTTCATAACACCTGCAAAACACATTTGGTCCCCTCTACTCCTCTTAATTTTTCATGATATGGTTTATCTAAGGTAATCAAATCATTATGTGATGATTCAAAATCTTTTGAAATTACCCGAGAAATTAGGAAGCCATTAAAAAGTAAATTATTTTAAGGAACCATTCTGTCAAATCTCAAAACAACTAAACCTCACAAAGCATAGATTCTTACATACTTCACGGTATTCTCACCAAGGAGCGCACCCAGAGACAGGTCTAAGCCAGTCCAGCCCAAGTATGGCGCTGCCGGTTATCACAGAGGGCAAGACCAGTGCCTGCCGGAAGGGTCGTGTTTATCTCCTCCAGGATTGTCCTACAACCAGACAAGGAGAGTAACAATTTAGGTGATGCTGCTTGAGATGCATTGAAGGACTTGCCACCCTGAAAAGTTCCCAAATTCCAATCATATGACCTAGAATTATAAACCAACACTTCCATTTACTTAGTGATCTTTTGCTGAGAAATCTGTTTTATTTCCTCCTATTTCTTGCACAGAAGATTGATCGTTTAGAATATTATTATCTTTATTATTATCATTTTCCTGTATGCGTTGATTAGTTTAATTATGCAGTCTCTGAAAATTAATTTCCATGCTTAGGATGAGTGTGTGCATGTTTGAACATCCTCTCTAAACTTAATAAATGAGTACTTGGAAGTAGTAAGAGAGGCTGTAAGTTCTAGTAAGTATGAATATGAGACCGTGAAAACAGCAAACACTTACATGAAAATATAAGTTCAAATTGGATGGTATTCCAAAGGTTTCTCAACCTAAATCCTTAACTTGGTATTGATCTGGACTAAATAGCTCAGATTGGGTAGTTGGGGAAATCCATGGCGTGTGGATCAGTGTTATTTTTAAATTTGGAAGAACTCAAAGGGCTAGCTGGAAGGCACTTTGTTAGAGTGCTCAAGAGCCAAAAGAGTGCCGAGGGTATGAGAATATTTGTCACGAAATAGACAGTAAGAGGTAATGAGTAGTTCCGTTTCAGTCTGGCCGTAATCCCTCCACACCCAAGCGCTATGGGTCTCTACTGCAAGTGATTAAACGGAAATAAAAGTAGCCAACACTGCTATTGCAGCTGTGCTGAGAACCCTTCAGTACTCCCACTCAGTTATGAATTATAGCAAAGAAATGATTAAGAAGGGATTGGGTATGATCTATGTATCCTTAGAGCTCCTCCAAGGGAAAAATAAATATTCTATGAAAGTGAAAGTGAAAGTAAAGTATATCATTCTCCTTCCATATTTTATCAAATCTGTTAAGGCGAAATTATTTTTATGGCTGGTCATCTATCAAGAAAATCCTTCACTTGTGACTTGATTCATAGACAAGATGCATGGAGATACAATTGAGCAAAGTTGTTTTTTATTCTTGTTGTTTTTAGTTTCTGTAACACTCCCACGTCAGAAATTGAAAATGTAAGTTAAATGACAAAGGTCTGAAGTCCAAACCCACAGCAACACTATATGAGAAAACTGGAGCCTTCTGTCTTCCTAGAGCCCACAGTTTGGGAAACACTTCCTAGAGCAACCATTTAGGGGAAGTTTCTATTGTGTTGTACAGGGCTACTTTACATCAAAATAGACTAAAGGACACACACACACAAAAACCAGTCAATACAGTGAATTCTTTCAGCAATGTGAGAGGAAAATAAAAACAAAAACAAAAAAATGGGTCCTAATATACTAGATATCAGCCTTCTCTTTGTGAATACTTTCTCACATGGTGAGTAGCTGAGCATTGTGCTTCTGACAGTGGTACCTGCCCTTTCCCCAAC
Source organism: Echinops telfairi (assembly GCF_000313985.2). NCBI lineage: Eukaryota > Metazoa > Chordata > Mammalia > Afrosoricida > Tenrecidae > Echinops > Echinops telfairi. The sequence goes on from NW_022109767.1 coordinate 15,330,483, forward strand.
GCCCCTTCTGTGTTTCACAACCCACCTCACCCCCAACGGCGCACATGTGCGCACAGAGAGCACACATGTGCAGACAACATCGTGCGTTTGCTCCAGGCACATAGCACCTCACAGAAGAGAACTGCTCCTGTGGCTTTCTGAGGCTGGGACTCGGGGGGGACAGAAAGCCCACCTTTCTTCTCTGGAGAGCCTGGTGGTTTCGAACCACTCGCTGTTCTGTTGTCACCCAGCATGTAACCACCACGCCACCAGAGCGCCTGTCTGGAACACAGTAGATTTTTAAAATGGTTCCATTAAATAAACTTTACTGAAATATGAAGCTAACATTTTTAAAGAATGTGCCTTACGCCTATATACTGGAAGCTCTCGGAAAGGACCCCTCTTGGTGGGATGGGTGGAAGCCGCCATGGATTGCTAGTCATAAGGCCAGCGGTTCAAAAGCATTAACTGCTCGGCAGAACTATGAGGCGGCCTGCTTCAATAAAGATGTACCGTTTCAGAAAACAAATTTGATTTAATGGCAGTGGGTTTGGGATTTTTTTGAAGCTGAGAAGCCCTGAGAAAGCTGTAGGTTAAGGATTGAAAAATAACTGCAAGGTTGGCAGTTCAAAACCATCAACCAATCAGGAAAAAGAGGAGAGAGTCCCCTGTAGAGATCGATATCCTGTGAAAGTCTGCGCGATGCTACTGTGAGTCTGAGTGACTGGATGGGCACGCGCTCTGAGAATGTAATAAGCCTCCAGATAGCTGCATGCTGCCGCGCTTCTTACAGGAGAGACCATGGGAGCACTAATGGTACATATAATTTAGGGTCACTTGACATTGCAAGATCGAGTCTTGAGTTTTATTTAATTTTTATTATTTTTTTAATATAAGGAGAGCATTTATTAAATCCTTTAAAAAATTTTATTAAATAATCACTTTACTAGGGGCTCATACAACTCATCACAATCTGTACATACATCATTTGTGTCCAGCAC